>NW_022605612.1:565467-569873 GCF_008692095.1 Etheostoma spectabile | reverse complement strand
GTTTGCGGTACTTACGATATGCGATCGACACCGTACGTACTTCAGCTAGCATGTCTTCGAGAGTGAACCAAAACGGTCCCGTACCTTAAATGTGGTCCTCTGGTGACGTGGTCCTTTTGGGACGTAAAGTCGTGTCAGGAGGGACTTGGCCTGTAAATACCCCCGCAGCTGCATATCGGCATGATAACCATGTGGTATTCTCTGTATCCGCTCGGAGGTTGTCAATATGTTGGCACTAGACGATGAACTTTTAGCAAGCGTTGTGATCTTACGCTGGTTTATTTTTTTGTGGTAGTGGCAGTCATTGTGTTACTAATTAGAGGGTAGTGAAACCCACCTCCTGGGATGAAATGTAAATCATGTGCGACGCCCAGATCTACTAAGCGTCTGTCCCCGGACTGATGTCCTCTCGGTACAAGGGGAGTATTGGGGTGTCTTGTTGCGGTTAAAAAAAATAGAGTCGGTTATTAGCCCGCCTCGCGAGTAGTATTCGTTTGTGGGAGGCGGGCTGTAGAGTGGAGCAGGCGGTTAATACATCTGTAGCCTCGTGCAGTTCATTGCCTAGAATCACAAGGCACACACACATAAAATACGCTGATTGTCATAGTTCACACCTACATTCGCTTAGTATGCCTGTGTTGTAACCTGCGTATATCTTAATGTTGGTAATTCTTCTGTGTGGAAGGGCATGGTTTAGGAGTCGACGGGATCTGTTAGATCAGCCTTCAGCCTGAATGTGACTGATCATCCTTAAAGCAGAAACTTAACTTATGTCTACTATCATAATTCTCTATGGACTGGTGAGGGAGTTTTCGAGGGGGCGCTGGGGACATTTTATAGCCTCCATTTTGCAGTAATGATTCTTGGCCAGGCTTGTTAAAGCTAGTGGAGGACTCTGTAGCTACTTTACAAAATGAGAGATCAGCCCGCCTGCCTTGGAACGGCCAGCCTCCGACATGGACCCTCGCCTATACACTGTGTGTCGCTTGGGAGGGATTCGCGAGTGGTTCATCTGGGGGACATGTATCTGAATCAGCCTAAGTCATCACGTGAGACACACCAGAACTTTGATTTGTCGTCTTTTCTGGGGGCTGTACGAGTGGAGACCTGGAAAACTAGTATCACGTGAGTAGGGCAGAAGTCAACTATGTTTCACTAGTTGGCAAACATGATTCAGCTGATCTCTCACCTCTCATCTTGGCTGCTTCCTGGGGACGGGAGTATTGCAGGGTTCTCTCTCTGTGGCACCATGTAGGCCTGGGTATAGGCTGTCTAGGCTGCGACTCGTGATGCATCGTTTTGGGGCTTAGAGTCTAGACATGTAGCACGGGAGGTCATCAGACAGACTCACAGCAACTTACTGGGCCTTGTGAGGGTGTTTAAGGGTGCTGGGTCATGTTAACCCATCCTCAGTGCATGAAACTGGGACTTAGAGTGGAGGCCTTTATCCCTGGAGGTCAAATGCCACTCTGAAAGCCACTTATCGGGCCTTGGGAGGGAGCAAGGGGGTGCTGGAGGATGTTAACCCAGCCTGGAGGTCATCAGCCAGACATAGAGCCAGTTACTGGGCCTTGGGAGGGAGTGTGTGGGTGCTGGTGCATGTTAACCCAGCCTTAGTGGACGGTTTTGGGGCTTAGAGTGGACGCCTTTAGCCCTGGAGGTCAATTGCCAGAATCACAGCCACTCACTGGGCCGTGGAAGGGAGTTTTAGAGTGCTGGACCATGTTAACCCAGCCTGGATGTCATCAGCAAGACTTAAAGCCACTATCTAGGCCTTGGGAGGGAGTTCGAGGGCGCTGGGGCATGTTAACCTAGCATCAGTGCATTGTTTTGCGGCTTAGAGTGGAACCCTGTAGCCTGGGAGGTCAAAGGCCAGTCTCACAGCCACTCACTGGGCCTTGGGAGGGAGTATGAGGGTTCTGGGGCATGTTAACCTAGCCTCAGTGCATCGTTTTGGGGCTTAGAGTGGAGGCATGTAGCACGGGAGGTCATCAGACAGACTCACAGCCACTTACTGGGCCTTGGGAGGGTGTTTAAGGGTGCTGGGTCAAGTTAACCCATCCTCAGTGCATGAAACTGGGACTTAGAGTGGAGGCCTGCATTCCTGGAGGTCAAATGCCACTCTGAAAGCCACTTATCGGGCCTTGGGAGGGAGCAAGGGGGTGCTGGAGGATGTTAACCCAGCCTGGAGGTCATCAGGCAGACATAGAGCCAGTTACTGGGCCTTGGGAGGGAGTGTGTGGGTGCTGAGGCTTGTCAACCCACCCTCAGTTTATTGTTTTGGGGCTTAGAGTGGAGGCCTGTAGCCCTGGAGGTCAAAGACCACCCTCACAGGCACTCAATGGTTCTTGGGAGGGAGTGTGAGGGTGCTGGGGCATGTTAAGCCAGCATCAGTGCATCGTTTTGGGGCTTAGAGTGGAGCCCTGTAGCATTAGAGGTCAAAAGCCAGTCTCACAGCCACTCACTGGGCCTTGGGAAGGAATGTGACGGTGCTGGGGCATGTTAACCCAGCCTCAATACATGTATCTGAGACTTAGAGTGGAGGCCTTTAGCCCTGGAGGTCTTCAGCCAGACCTATATACACTTTCTGGGCCTTGAGGTAGCATAGGGTGATGGAGGGTGTTAATCCACCTCAGTGATACATCCCTTGGGACTTAGAAGTGGGGGCCGTGTAATCCCTGCGAGGTCAAAGGCCACCTCACAAGCCATCAATCGGGCCTTGGAGTATTGGATGTGTGCTGGAGCAATGTTAAACCCAGGCATACAGTGCTTAGTGGAGACGCCCCATCGGGTAGGCCATGAACGCCCTTATTGCCTAGTGTGTGAGGCTCTAAAAGCCTAATGAATCTGCAAAGGCTGGCTGGACGTCAAAGCTAGCCTCACACGCCATCAATGGGCTTTTGGAGTGAGTGTGGGGTACTGGAAATTTTTAACCAACCCCTCCAGTGCATGTCATATGGGCTTAGAGTGGAGTGCCTATAGACCACTTGATGGTCATAAGCCAGACTTAGAGCCACTTACTGGGCCTTGGCAGGGAATGTGAGGGTGCTTGTTTATGTTAACCCAGCCTCAGTGGAACGTTTTGGGGCCTAGAGTGGAGGCCTTTAGCCTTGGAGTTCAATGGCCAGCCTCACAGCCACTCACTGGGCCGTGGGAGGGAGTTTGAGAGTGCTGGGCCATGTTAACCTTGCCTCATTGCATTGTTTTGGGGCTTAGATTGGAGGCTTGATGCCCGGGACATCAAAGGCCAACATCACAGCCACTCACTGGGCATTGGGAGGGAGTGTGAGGGAGTTGGGGCATGATAACCCAGCATCAGTGCATCGTTTTGGGGCTTAGGATGGAGCCTTGTAGCCTTAGAGGTCAAAAGCCAGCCTCACAGCAACTCACTTGGCCTTGGGAGGGAATTTAAGGGTGCTGGGGCATGTTAACCCAGCATCAGTGCATGTAACTGGGACTTATACTGGAGGCCTGTAACCCTGCAGGTCATCAGCCAGACTAAGAGACACTAACTGGTCCTTGGGAGAAAGTTTGAGTTGTTAACCCAGACTCATTGCATGTTACTGGGACTTAGAGGAGAGGCATGTATCCCTGGAGGTCAAAGGCAAGATTGACAGCCACTTACTGGTTCTTGGGAGGGACCATGGGGGTGCTGGAGGGTGTAAACCCAGCCTGGAGGTCATAAGCCAGACTTAGAGCCACTTACAGGCTTGGCAGGGAGAGTGAGGGTGCTGGTGCATGTTAACCAAGCCTCAGTGCATCGTTTTGGGGCTTTCGGGCTCCATATAAATGGGGTTTAGAGTGGAGGCCTTAACCCTGGAGGTCATCATCAGCGACTCGGATCCATTTACTGGGCCTTTAAGGGAGCACGAGGGTGCTGGAGAATGTTAACCCATCCTCACAGCAACTTACTGGGCCTTGGCATGGAGCATTTTGGTGCTGGAGCATGTTAACCCGGTCTCACTGCCACTTACTGGGCCTTAGGAGGGAGCATGAGGATGCGGGAGGGTGTTAACCCAGCCTCAGTGCATATAACTGTTACTTAGAGTGGAGGGTTGTAGCCCTGGAGGTCAAAGGCCAGTCTGAAAGCCACTTATTGGGCCCTGGGAGGGATCATGGGGGTGCTGGAGCATGTTAACCCAGCCTCATTGCATGTAACTGGGGCTAGGAATGGCGGCCTATAACCCTGGAGGTAATCAGCCAGACTTAGAGCCACCTACTGGGCCTTGGGAGGGAGTTTGAGGGTGCTGAGGCTTGTTAGCCCAGCCTCAGTGCATCGTTTCGGGGCTTAGAGTGGAGGCTTGAATCCCTGGAGGTCAAAGGCCAGCCTCACAGAAAGTGCTGGATTATGTTTACCCACCCTCAGTGCATGTAACTGGGGCTTAAAGTGGAGGCCTAAAACCCTG
>NW_022605612.1:565307-565457 GCF_008692095.1 Etheostoma spectabile | reverse complement strand
GCCATCCTAACAGCCACTCACTGGAGCTTGGGAGGGAGTGTGAGAGTGCTGGGCCATGTTAACCTAGCCTCAATGGATCATTTTGGGGCTTAGAGTGGAGGCCTGATGCCCTGGAGGTCAAAGGCCAGCCTCACAGCCACTCACTGGGCT
>NW_022605612.1:565171-565283 GCF_008692095.1 Etheostoma spectabile | reverse complement strand
GTGAGGGTGCTGGAGCATGTTAAACCACCCTCAGTGCATGGAACTGGGACTTTTAGTGAAGGCCTGTATCCCTGGAGGTCATCAGCCAGACTGAAAGCCACTTACTTGCAAT
>NW_022605612.1:564799-565161 GCF_008692095.1 Etheostoma spectabile | reverse complement strand
CATGGGGGTTTGGAGGTTGTTAACCCCGCCTGGAGGCCATTAGCCAGACTTAGAGGCACATACTGGGCTTTGGGAGGGAGTGTGAGGGTGTTGGGCCATGTTAACCCAGCCTCAGTGCATCGTTTGGGGCTTGGAGTGGATGCCTATAATCCTGGAGGTCATCAGCCAGACTCAGAGCCACCTACTGGTCCTTTGGAGTGAGTGTGAGGGTAGTGGATTATTTTAACCCAGCCTCATTGCATCGTTTTGGGGATTAGAGTTGAGGCCTGATGCCCTGGAGGTCAAAGGCCAGCCTCACGGCCACACACTGGGCCTTGTGAGTGAGTGTGAGGATGGTGGATTATGTTAACCCAGCGTCAGTG
>NW_022605612.1:564431-564789 GCF_008692095.1 Etheostoma spectabile | reverse complement strand
GGACTTATAGTGGAGGCCTGTAGCCCTGCAGGTCATCAGCCAGATTTAGAGCCACTTCCTGGTCCTTGGGAGTAAGTATGAGGGTGCTGGAGCATGTTAACCCAGCCTCATTGCATGTAACTGGGACTTAGAGGAGAGGCATATATCCCTGAAGGTCAAAGGCCAGATTGTCAGCCACGTACTGGTTCTTGGGAGGGATCATCTGGCTGCTGGAGAGTGTGAACCCAGCCTGGAGGTCATAAGCCAGACTTAGAGCCACTTACTGGGCCTTGGCAGGGAATGTGAGGGTGCTAGTGCATGTTAACCCAGCCTCAGTGGATAGTTTTGGGGCTTAGAGTGGAGGCCTTTAGCCCTGGAG
>NW_022605612.1:564222-564421 GCF_008692095.1 Etheostoma spectabile | reverse complement strand
AGCCTCACAGCCACTCACTGGGCCGTGGGAGGGAGTTTGAGAGTGCTGGTCCATGTTAACCTTGCCTCATTGCATTGTTTTGGGGCTTAGAGTGGAGGCCTGATGCCCGGGACGTCAAAGGCCAGCATCACAGGCACTCACTGGGCATTGGGAGGGAGTGTGAGGGAGCTGGGGCATGTTAACCCAGCATCAGTGCATG
>NW_022605612.1:563866-564212 GCF_008692095.1 Etheostoma spectabile | reverse complement strand
GGGACTTATAGTGGAGGCCTGTAACCCTGCAGGTCATCAGCCAGACTTAGAGCCACTAACTGGTCCTTGGGAGAAAGTTTGAGGGGGCTGGAGCATGTTAACCCAGCCTCATTGCATGTAACTGGGACTTAGAGGAGAGGCATGTATCCCTGGAGGTCAAAGGCCAGATTGACAGCCACTTACTGGTTCTTGGGAGTGAAAATGGGGGTACTGGAGGGTGTAAACCCAGCCTGGATATCATAAGCCAGACTTAGAGCCAATTACTGGGCCTTGGCAGGGAGTTTGAGGGTGTTGGGGCATGTTAATCCAGCCTCAGTGGATCGTTTTGGGGCTTAGAGTGGAGGCC
>NW_022605612.1:550007-563856 GCF_008692095.1 Etheostoma spectabile | reverse complement strand
CAGGTCAAAGGCAAGCCTCACAGCCACTCACTGGGCCTTGGGAGGGACTGTGACGGTGCTGGAGCATGTTAACCCAGCCTCATTCCATATAAATGGGGTTTAGAGTGAAGGCCTTTAACCCTGGAGGTCATCAGCCAAGACTCAGATCCATTTTTTTGACCTTTTGAGGGAGCATGATAGTGCTGGAGCATGTTAACCCAGCCACACAGAAACTTACTGCGCCTTGGCAGGAAGCTTGATGGTCCTGGAGCATGTTAACCTGGCCTCACAGCCAGTAACAGGGCCTTAGGAGGGAGCATGAGGATGCTGGAGGATGTCAACCCAGCCTCATTGCATATAACTGTTACTTAGAATGGAGGCCTGTAGCCCTGGAGGACAAAGGCCAACCTTACAGGCACTTACTGGACCTTAATAGGTAGTGTGAGAGTGCTGGAGCATGTTAACCCAGCCTCAGTGCATTGTTTGGGGCTTGGACTTGAGGCCTTTAACCCTGGAGGTCAAAGGCCACCCTTACAGCCACTCACTGGTTCTAGGGAGGGAGAATGGGGGTGCTGGAGGGTGTGAACCAAGCCTGGAGGTCAGAAGATGGACTTAGAGCCACTTACTGGGCCTTGGCAGGGAGTTTGAGGGTGCTGGGGCATTTTAACCCAGCCTCAGTGGATCGTTTTGGGGCTTAAAGTGGTGGCCTGATGCCCTGGAGGTCAAAAGCCAGCATCAAAGCCACTTACTGGGCCTTGGGAGTGTGTGTGAGGATGGTGGATTATATTAACCCAGCCTCAGTGCATGTAACTGGCACTTATAGTGGAGGCATAAAGCCCTGGAGGTCATCAGCCGGACTTGGAGCCACTTTCTGGGCCTGGGGAGGGAGTTTGAGGGTGCTGGAGGGTGTTAACCCAACGTGGAGGTCATCAGCCAGACTAACAGCCACTTACTGGGCCTTGAGAGGGAGCATGAGGGTGCTGGAGGTTGTTAACCCGGCCTCAGTGCATCGTTTGGGGCATGGAGTGGAGGCCTATGACCCTGGAGGTCATCAGCCAGACTCAGAGCCACTCACTGGGCCTTGGGAGGGAGTAGGAGGGTTCTGGGGAATGTTAACCTAGCCTCAGTGCATCGTTTTGGGGCTTAGAGTGGAGGCATGTAGCACGGGAGGTCATCAGACAGACTTACAGCCTCTTACTGGGCCTTGGGAGGAGTATAAGGGTGCTGGGTCATGTTAACCCTGCCTCAGTGCATGAAACTGGGACTTATAGTGGAGGCCTGTAGCCCTGGAGATCATCAGCCAGTCTGAAAGCCACTTACTGGAACTTGGGAGGGAGCATGAGGGTGCTGGAGGGTGTTTACCCAGCCTGTAGGTCATCAGCCAGACTTAGAGCCTCTTAATGGGCCATGGGAGGTAGTGTGAGGGTGTTGGGCCATGTTAACCCAGCCTCAGTGAATTGTTTGGGGCTTGGAGTGGAGGCCATAACCCTGGCGGTCATCAGCCGGACTCAGAGCTACCTACTCGTCCTTTGGAGTGAGTGTGAGGGTGGTGGATTATTTTAACCAAGCCTAAGTGCATCGTTTTGGGGCTTAGAGTTGAGGCCTGATGCCCTGGAGGTCAAAGGCCAGCCTCACCGCCACTCAATTGGCATTGGGAGTGAGTGTGAGGATTGTGGATTATGTCAACCCAGCCTCAGTGCATGTAACTGGGACTTATAGTGGAGGCCTTTAGCCCTGCAGCTCATCAGCCAGACTTAGAGACACATACTGGTCCTTGGGCGTAAGTGTGAGGGTGCTGGAGCATGTTAACCCAGCCTCATTGCATGTAATTGGGACTTTGAGGAGAGGCATGTATCCCTGGAGGTCAAAGGCCAGAATGTCAGCCACTTACTGGTTCTTGGGAGGGACCATGGGGATGCTGGAGGGTGTGAACCCAGGCTGGAGGTCATAAGCCAGACTTAGAGCCACTTCCTGGGCCTTGGCAGGGAGTTTGATTGTGCTGGGCTATGTAAACCCAGCCTCAATGGATCGTTTTGGGGCTTAGAATGGAGGCCTGATGGCCTGGAGGTCAAAGGCCAGTCTCACAGCCACTTACTAGGCCTTGGGAGGGAGTGTGAGGGTTCTGGGGCATGTTAACCCAGCATCAGTGCATCGTTTGGGGCTTGGACTTGAGGCCTTTAACCCTGGAGGTCAAAGGGCAGACTTAGAGCCACTTACTGGATGTTGGGATTGTGCATGAGGGTGCTGGAGCATTTTAACCCAGCCTCAGTGCATGTAACTGGGGCTTAGAGTGGAGGCCTATAACCCTGGAGGTTAACGGCCAGCCTCAAAGCCACTCACTGGGCCTTGGGAGGGAGTGTGAGGGTTCTGGGGCATGTTAACCCAGCCTCAGTGGATCTTTTTGGGGCTTAGAGTGGAGGCCTATAGCCCAGGAGGCCATCAGCCAGACTAAGAGCCACCTACTGGGCCTTGGGAGTGAGTGTGAGGGTGCTGGAGAATGTTATCCCAGCCTCAGTGCATGTAACTGGGTATTATAGTGGAGGCCTGTAGCCCTGGAGGTAATCAGCCAGTCTGAAAGCCACTTACTGGGTCTTGGAAGGGAGCATGAGGGTGCTGGAGGGTGTTAACCCAGCCTGGAGGTCATCAGCCAGACTTAGAGACACTTACTGGGCCTTGGCAGGGAGTTTGAGGATGCTGGGGCATGTTATCCCAGCCTCAGTGGATCGTTTTGGGGCTTAGAGTGGTGGCCTGATTCCCTGGAGGTCAAAAGCCAGCATCACAGCCACACACTGAGCCTTGGGAGTGTGTGTGAGGATGGTGGATTATGTTAACCCAGCCTCAGTGCATGTAACGGGCACTTATAGTGGAGGCATGTAGCCCTGGAGGTCATCAGCCGGACTTGGAGCCACTTTTTGGGCCTAGGGAGGGAGTTTGATGGTGCTGGAGGGTGATAACCCAACCTGGAGGTCATCAGCAGACTAACAGCCACTTTGGTCCTTGAGAGGGAGATGAGGGTAAGGAGGTTGTTAACCCAGCCTCAGGGCATCGTTTGCGCCATGAGTGGAGGCTATAACCCTGGAGGTCAGCCAGACTCCGAGCATACTGGTCCTTGGAGTGAGGGTGAGGGGGGTGGATTTTTAATCAGCCTCAGTGCATCGTATGGGGCTAGAGTGGAGCCCTGTAGCCTTGGAGGTCAAAAGACCAGCGTCAAAGCCACTCACGGGGCCTGGGAAGGGGTGTGAGAGTGCTGGGCCATGTTAACCTAGCCTCAGTGGCATCGTTTGGGGCTTAGAGTGGAGGATGTAGCCCCGGAGGTCATCAGACAGACTCACAGCACTATTGGGCCTTGGGAGGGAGCATGGGGTGCTGGAGCATGTTAACCCAGCCAGTCTGCATGTAACTGGGGCTAGGAATGGCGGGCTATAACCTGGAGGTAATAGCCAGACTTAGAGCACCTACTGGGCCTTGGAGGGGAGTTTGAGGGTGCTGAGGCTTGTTAACCCAGCCTCAGTGCATTGTTTCGGGGCTTAGAGTGGAGGCCTGTATCCTGGAGGTCAAGCCAGCCTCACAGAAAGTGCTGGAGCATGTTAACCCACCTCAGTGCATGTAACTGGGGCTTAAAGTGGAGGCCTAAAACCTGGAGGTCAACGGCATCCTAACAGCCACACTGGGCCTTGGCAGGGGAGTGTGAGGGGTGATGGCATGTTAAACAGCCTCAGTGAATCGTTTGGGGCTAGAGGGAGGCCTTATGCCCTGGAGGTCAAGGCCAAACTCACAGCCACACTCATGGGCCTTGGGAGGAGTGTGAGGGTGCTGGGGCACGTTAAGCTAGTATCAGTGCATCGTTTTGGGGTTAGAGTGGATGTTTAACTCTTGCTGTCATTTCACAGGTTACACTGTTCTTTACAGTAGCTGTTAAACACACATCTACATGCAGGAAACGTGCGTCTTGGCCTCTTCTAAGCCTTTGTGATGTTTAACCTTGTTGCACTCTTCAACAGGTTTACACTAGTTTCTCAACAAACAAGTGTAAAACACATCTACATGCAGGAAAAGTGCGTTTTTGGCCTCTTCTGATCTTTTTATGATGTTTAACCTTGTTGCTGTCATTTCACAGGTTTAACACTATTTTTTATACAGAGCTGTTTAAACCACATCTCATGCAGAAAAAACATGCATTTCGGCCATTCTGATCTTTTGTTGAGTTTTAACCTGTTGCTGTCATTTTCACAGTTTTACATTTGTTTCTTAACAGTAGCTGTTAAACACACATCTACATACAGGAAACATGCATTTCGGCCTCTTCTGATCTTTTTGTGTTGTTTTAACCTTGTTGCTGTCATTTCAACAGGTTTACACAAGTTTCTTAACAGTAGCTGTTAAACACACATCTCTGTGTGTTACACCACTCAGACGGAGACGCTGATAGTAGTGTTAAAAAGTTCAGTTTATTCCTTCACAGTAGGATTTTTCACACAGCCAGTTCGAGTTCACTACCGCGGACACCAAACGTGTCTTCTTCTTCTCAAATATTACAGTATGTTTGAACCACAAACCACTACACAGGTAGCCCCCTACTGGCAGGATGAAGAACTGCATAATTTATAATAGAACTACATGCTTCAGTGCATTACTAAACAGAATGCAGCTAAATTATGTGTTGTCTGTAAACCCAACAAAATACTTCCGATAAGGTTAACTCCAGGTGCTACATTCCTCCCCTGCAAAATAAATGTTATCAGTGCATCGTTTTGGGGCTTAGAGTGGATTTTTTAACCTTCTTGCTGTCATTTCAACAGGTTTACACTAGTTTCTTTACAGTAGCTGTTAAACACACATCTACATGCAGGAAACGTGCGTTTTGGATCTTAAGCCTTTGTGAGTTTTAACCGTGTTGCAGTAATTTCAACAGGTTTACATAGTTTCTCAACAAAAAATGTTAAAACACACATCTACAGCAGAGGAAAAGTGCGTTTTGGCCTCTTCTGATCTTTTTAGATGTTTACCTTGGTTGTGTCATTTCAAACAGGTTTACACTAGTTTTTTTTCAGGTAGTGTTTAAACACACATCCATGCAGAAAAACATGCATTTCGGCCCATTCTGATCTTTCGTGATGTTTTACCTTGTTGTGTCATTTCAACGATTTTCAAATTGTTTCTAACAGTAGCTGTTAAACACAATTACATGCAGGAAACGTGGGTTTCGGCCTCTTCTGATCTTTTTGTGCTGTTTAACCCTGTTGCTTTCATTTCAACAGGTTTACACCAGTTTCTTTACAGTAGCTGTTAAACACACATCCATGCAGGAAAACCTGCGTTTCGGCTCTTCTGATCTTTTGTGATGTTTTAACCTGTTGCTGTCATTCAACAGGTTTCAGTAGTTTCTCACAATAACTGTTAAACAACAATCTACATGACAGGAAACGTGCATTCAGCCCCTTCTGATCTTTCATGATGTGTTTAACCTTGTTATGGTCATTTCAAGGTTTTCACTAGTTCTATAACAGTAGCTTTAAAACACAACATCTCATACAGAAAAAGGCGTCGGCCTCGTTCTGAGTCTTTTTGATGTTTAACCTTGTGTGCTGTTACCTGTGCAACTGTTTCATTTACAGTAGCTGTTAAACACACATCTCTTTGCAGGAAACAGGGTCTCTGCCTTTCTGAGAATTTTGTGGCTGTTTATACCTTGTTGCTTACCATTTCAAGGTTTACACCAGTTTCTTTACAGTAGATGTGTTAAAACACAAATAGTCCAGACAGGAAAGTGGTGTTTGGCCTATCTGAGCTTTTTTGGTGTTTCAACCTTGTTGCTGTCTTGTAACAGTTTACACCAATTCTTAACAGTAGCTTGGTTAAGACAATCTACATGCAGGGAAACGTGTTTCGGCTCTTCTGAGAATTTTGTGCGCTGTTTTTAACCTTGTTGCTTTAATTTAGTATACAGAGGTTACACCAAGTTCTTACAGTAGTGTTAAACAACATCTACATGCCAAGGAATATGCGTTTTGGCTATTCTGAGCTTTTTTGATTGTTTCAACCTTATTTCTGGTTTTTTTCAACAGGTTACACTCATTCGTTAACAGTAGCTGTAAAACACAATCCCAGCAGGAAACATGCGTTTAGGCCTCTTCTGAGCTTTTTTTTGAGTTTATCCTTACGTCGGTTTTTCAAAAGGTTTAACTAATTTCTAACAGTAGCTGTTTTTAAACACACAATTACATACAGGAAACATGCATTCGGCTATTATGATCTTGTTTTTGTTTAACCTTGTTGCTGTATTTCAACATGGTTTCACAAAGTTTCTACCAGTCAAGCGGTAAAACACACATCTCGGTGTGTTAAAACTCAGACGGAGAAGAGATAGTAGAGGTATAAAAGTTCAGTTTTATTACTTAACAGGGTTTTTGCACACAGCCAGTTCGAGGTTCCCTACGCGGACCAAACCGTGTACTTATTCTTCTCAATATCTACAGTATGTTTGAACACCCAAACCACTACACTACTGGAGGATGAAGAACGTGCATAATTAAATAGAATACATGCTTTCAGGCATTACTAAACAGAGCAGCTAACGATGCTATGTGTGAATAAACCCAACAAAATATTCCGATAAGGGTGACTCAGGTGCTACATGTCCTCCTGCAAAATATAAATGTATCCTTGAAAAAAAAACGATTAGCATAAACTTCTGGTGTCACATGGCAAATGAAACCTACCAATCACATTGGTATGGGCAAAACCCTTTTTTTTTAAAGTAAGAACAAGTTAAATAGTATATTAGTGCGTTCACAGTTGGACCCTTATAATATCCCATTTGTCACATGTGAGGTAATCACATTCCAACTCAAAAGTGACGCCATAACATTTGTAAACTACCCCAAGTTAGTACACTCGGAGCATTGTGACAATAGTGCAATGCATGTGTTTTTCTAAACACAAAACCATTTCTGTCTTCAATAGCTTCCCGAACTTATAATTGTATTGTCTGAAATCATAAACAGTTGTACGTTTCACTGCCAACGTCTACTGTAAACCACAATAATTGACTCTTATGTTCACACCCTTAACCAATACTGTCTTGCTTCTGAAAAAAACACTATTAACCACTGTATTTCACCCTCCCGCATGCAATCAGTAAAGTATTCCTATAGGATCACAGGCAGACTGGACATAGCTTTTGTTCAAACTCTTTCTGATGAACACTTAATTGCCACAGTTAGTATTCAGGTTCACAAGCAATTCTAACGGTGTAACATTTTTGTTTCTTACAACAGTCAAGTTCAAACCACATAAGCAGGCTTAGTAGTAGCCCTAGCAATGAGGGGAAACCCAGCTGGGGTCCCCCAATCTGTGGAGGTGGCCACGAATTACAGTATTGTCCATATCATGGGGCCAGGCAGTGATATGAGGGGTAGTGCAAGAAAGCCCCCACCACACGTGCGTGGGAGACCTAACGAGTCATCCGTCAGTGTTCCTGGGTCGTCTCTCCCTCTGTGAACGACGTGGTTGCATGTCCGTAAGTTCTGACTCCTGGTTGCCAGGACAGTATGCCGCTGAAACCTCCTCGTACTACCTATGTCCCTTTGTGTAGTGTCTTGGGCCACTAGCATGGGCAGGAGTCTCAAACCCTGACCTCCTCTGTTTCAGCTCAGCTTCCGGTGACTTTCAGGAGCAGTTGAGGGCAACATTTGCTCTCAGGATTGGGTGATGGTGTCTCAGTCTATTATCTCTGTGCACTGTTGCTTGCTATGGAGGAAAAAAATACTGGAACTGTGGGTCCTGTGGATCTGGAGGTGGTCTAGACCTGCTCTATCTGTTGAAGTGTCGTGAGATACCTCTGTGGTGAGTGATACTATAAATAAAATGCCTTGCAAATTGAATATTAGCAGTAGCATCATCATCACTTGAAGTCTCAAACATCTGGAAGTATCTTTTGTTTTCCTTTCCCTGTGGCGTCTTTGCTTTTTGAAAGGCAGATTCTTTCCAGTTTTTTAGCTTGGTCGCTGTGTAAATGCATCACAGGGCCATTAACATGTTACGATGGAGGACTTCTGCTTCTACCTGGCCATTTCAGCCTTGACTCAAAAAACTCGGGCTGTCATTGCCCTTTTGAGAGACCACAATTGTATTTGCCTTCCAATATGGAGCGCAATGCCCAGGGCCCTCACCGTGCGAAAGGTTTTCTAAAAACACACTCTGCACCTGGCGAAGCATGACCCTTGTCTCTTTTGATCATAGTAGGTGTTCCTCTTGCTGTAGTCTTTTTGATGTTTTGCTTCTTTCATTGTTTGCTGCATTTTTTGCATTATTCCTCATAGGAGTTACATCTTCTCCTCATTTATCCCACTATTACATCAATTGGAAGAGGGCTTCTACCAAACAGAAGATAGAAAGGGGAGTAACCTGTGATGCACTAGTCGACAATTTTAAGCGTGTTACAACTTTGCTCAAATAGTCATACAATGTCCCTTTTCTTCTTAATCCAAGGTCCCGCAGCATAGATAACAAATGTACGATTAAATCTTTCAGCTGGGTTCCCTTGTTGGGTGGTATAAGGAGTTGTTTGAGTTTGAATGCACGTGTATTTCTGTAGTGTTCGGAATACAAGATCTCAAATCTCTGCCTGATCCATGATGAATTTTAGAGGGAATCATATTTCAGGGCAAAAATCGGGAAAATATTCTCTGCTGCTGTTTTGCCTGATTTGTTACGGGTTGGGTATGCTTGGCAAACTTGGTAAAGTTGTTCAATAATTACCAAAAATATACTATACCCTCCCCTGCTTTTTCAAGGTGAGATCGTCAATAGAGATGTCTCAAATGGTGCTGTAGGCAGGTATGTGACACATGGGAGCTCGGGTGAGGGCTGCATGTTCGTTTGATCGTGACATTACACACCTTTGCAATAAACAAATCAAGTTCCGTCCGCACCCAGGCCAATAAAACCCTCGTTCTAGCCAGGTGCAAGACCCGTTTCACCCCCAGGTGACCCATTTGGCATGGAGATATGTGTAAAAACCAACTCTTTGTACACTTCGGAAGCAAAATGTGAATACATGTGTGCAGGTTTAGTTTTAACAAACCCTCTTGAGAGACATTACAATCTTTTCCAATCATGGAAACAGTCGTTTACCTTTCATCCTGTCAGGTTTCTCCCCAGAACTTTTTCAGCTGGATGACATAAGAAAATGGCGGTGCTTGCAGCTGCGCCTTTAGGAGGCCTATTTGGTTATCTTATTCTGACTGGGCTATCTGCAGCTATTTCCTGTACATATGTATGGGTGCAGGTCACTGCTGCGATCAGTCCCATCCTGTCTTTCTGATTTGCGACGGCATGAAATATGGCACCAAGCACCTCCGGGCCCACAATGCTCAGCGACCCCCCACCAGTATTCACTCTTAATGCCTCCATACTCACATGTGCCAGGGACAGAAAGTCCGGTCGTGTTCACGTCCCGGACGCGACTTGAATGTCAAGTAAAATCAGCCAGCCGGACACCCAGCGATGTCCTGTTGGTTTAGTTTGGCTGTGCTCAGGCATTAGTAACAGGTTATTGTCACTGTATACGTGACAGAGGGAGCAGAAACAAATAGTCTATAACAACCGGTCTGTAACAGCCCATGAGTGCTAAAACACTCCGTTCCGAATTGTAATGTACATTTTTTTTGATGGTGTAAGTCCGGAGCCATAGCCGATAAATCTGTTGCTTTACTGTTCTGGTAAGGACTGCTCCCCTGTCCCTCGCGTGAAGCGCAACATGCAAAATATATTGGATCTCAAAATCTGGGATCAGCAATTACAGGGGGTTAGTCAAGACATCAACAAGATAGTTTGCTTTTTGGTGGTGTCAGGTCCACTATATTTTATGATTTGGAGGGGCTTGTCTGTCTTGTGGTCGACATGTGGAATTTTAGACTGAGTATTGAGTATGTATGATGAGAGCAGGTATACAGGCATTTTGCATGACGAGGAAAAAAGCCTGCACGTAGCCTATAGTTACCAGGACCCTAGGAGTTTCGGAGTTCTTGTGTTAGTAGGTGGTTTGTTTTAAGCGCTTGTACAGCAGGTACATCTTTATTTGCCATCTGTCACCGTCAGCGAGACAGCTTTACAGATAAAGCACCTCATTTTTAAATCAAGGTCACATTTATCCGGCCTCAGCTTGACTCACCAGGCTTGTTGACGTTTTTAAGACGTGAGCTCATGTCTTCAAATGCTGAGAGACTGTTTTGCTGTACACAAGACATTGTCTAAATAAGGAATACATATCTTGTCTCTGAGTCTTCAAGAATTCTTCAATACTGGTTGGAAGGCGATGAGTTAGGCCAAATGGAAATCGCGTCTTCATACAGACCCCAGGGGTGTTGAAGGCGTGTGAATTTCCTAGAGTCCTCGCTAATGTTTCCTTGGGGTAAGCTTTGCCTGGTCCAGCACGTGAACCAAGCGTTTTCACCCATCAAGTATCCTCCGGATGCGCGGTATGGGGTGTCTGTCTGGGATTGCTTTTTATTAAGCCCCTGTAATAACTACATAGTCTCAGGCTTCCGTCCAGTTTCCTCACGCAAACTACTGCAGATGCATATGGGGTATGGATTGTGCGTATACACCCTTTTTTAAACAAGTCTGTATGTGGGTTTTTACCTCTCATTCATGGTCGTGGTTATGGCATTTATAGTTTGAGCACTGGGGCATTATTGCTGAGCACAAGGTCCATTGTAAGTTTTTAATAAACTAAATCATCTTTGTCCCTCGAATCACTTGCCTCTCTGTAGCTTTGTTTAACGACCGTTTGTTGTTCAATGGTAAGTGGTCTACGTTTGACAGGAGGGTCAACTGTTGTTGTTTTTTTATCTCTCGGTGACTTTTCCATGGCTATAATTAGGTTGGATGGGCATTTATCGATGACTAATGAATTAACATGGCGCTACTCTGGGTTATACGGAAACAGTTGTATCTCTTTGATGCTCCCTATCATCTTACAAGGCAGCGAGAGTATGTGTGTAGCATTCTCCATAGAAGTTCACTTTCGAAGAGGAGCAGGAAATATTACCAGCTGGCAAGAGGGATTTTAATCACCTATTCCAAAGAAAGATTCTCTTCAGGTTCAAAAAGCATTTCAGTGTTTACTTTGAGATCTGTTGTACAGGGCAGTAAGACACTGACTTGTCCCCCTGGAACTACAATGGACACGCGTTTCCGGTTCTGAACTGGTAAGAAGAATGGTCACTGGTAGCTCCTGGATAGATTAGTAGTGCCTCCTTTTACTGAACTGTCTTAGGACTGTCGGAGCAAAGTTACTTGTCATTGTGCTGGCACCTGGGGCTGTCTTCTCCCTCATATTTCAACAATGGCGGTTGAACCCGATTATTGGTCTTTGTACTCCGTCCCGCTACAAGCACCTGAAAATATTAATCATCAGTTCTGTGTATTGCCCTTTGGGTTCACAAAGCTTGAGACAACTCAACCCGCCCTGAGGAAAGGGCATCTGTGAGCATTGGCTGCTCTTAAATCCAGAATTTGCCTCCCTGTTCTAACAAGTTCACGATTGGGGGATGGTGCATCATGTAGGTTTTTTGGGCTTCCACGTGCATCACTCATGACTGATACTGGCCCCTGTGTCCCCAACAACTAGCGTCTACCCTTGTTCATTTTACACAGACCAGACACTTCCGGCCGACTAGCTGTGCATCGTTTGTGTTTTGTATCAGCATTCTCTGAAGAGAGGAGTGACCTTTCGGTTTTCATTGACATGAAGAGATAAAACAAGTTGTGGGGTGGGCAGTTTAAGTTTTTGTCTTTCGTTTCCTTAGAGAATGTATAGCATCTATCGGTGGGTTCAGATTTGAGTGGTGATCTTATTGGGACAGTGTATGAGATTATGGTCGTGTCTAGGCGGGAAATGGCGGAGGTTTGATGGTACAAACCTCCCCAGTTTACCGTCGTTTTTGTCCCTCCCTACATCTAACCCCGTTTGACCAATGTGTGTCACGCACATTAAAACAATGGTGGCAGTTTTTGTTGTCCTGCTGAATGCTGTTTTTTGGTCTCCTAGGAGCATTCACCGGGAAGTGGCTCTGTTATGTACCCACTTGTTCTCTCGTGCTGGCAGTTTTTAACAGTGATGCCCTTGGCCTGGTAAGCTCCCTGAGTTGCGGTGTTGTTCTCCTCAATTTTGTTGTAAAATAGGGGTTTCTTAGTCGGTTGTTAGGTTTAGTGCAAGCACAGTTGGTGGAGAGACACTTTCATATTCTCTACTCTCTCGTGTTTCAGATTGGCCGAATGAGCGTTTTGTTGGTGGCTTTTAATCTTTGGTCCTCTCATTTCATTATATTGCGCAACCTGATCTTTGTAACAGCAGTCATCATTACTTTACTCATCCAGCAGAAGATACTTCTCATTTCGGCTCTTATGTTGTCGTTTGACAAGCCGTCATGATGGATGTGGAAACTGGCTTTGGAATAGCCTGAATTAATTCAGGCCAGACTCTGGGCACGCTCAGATGCACAACAGCACCTTTTTGGCGCAGATCCAGCACTCGGACAGAAAATATAGTGGTGTTTCCCCATGTCATTGTACAGCTTTGGTCAATTGTTGGTATACAATTACAGTTGCAATCCTTTTTCTGCATATTGGTTCTGATATTTGTTAAGGGTAGCAAGCGTAAGGTCTTTTACCTCAGACTAACTCCTCGTTTAAATCCAGGCCTCAAAGCTCCAAATAAATGCTTTCCACAATTCAAATTCAGGATAGCATTTTCCTTAGCCCACTTTAATCTGATGTTCCAATGCTTATTAAAGCTAAGAGTGTTCCTTGATGTGACTCACACCACATATCTATTTATTTTGACGTCCTTTATGAACCCCATTGAAAGGAGCAGAGAAGCTGTTACTCATGGAATCGCTGGCCTCGCGTTGAGTCTCATTGTGCCCCGCTGTCCCCAGAACTCCATGCTCAAGCAACGACGGAAACGGTGTGTCTTTTCCTCGGGGTTGTCCGATTGAGGGCTGTGGTGGACTGAGCTGCTCCCCAAGCGTACGCATAATGGACACCGCTGCTGTTTCACCGACGTTCGGCCGATACCGCGTCCCTGTAAGCCAGGTCGAGGGCATGGGTTATACGGTAGTGTGTCGAGCACGGTCGTTCAGTTGCAAAAGCAAAGAATACCTTCGCCTCTCTTAGGAACTTCAGAGCGCTCACAAAAAAAGTTTATGAGTTTACCGTAACGTTGGTAAGTCTTCACCGCAATGACAGTTCTCACAACCACCCCTTTCGGTTGCAAATTCTTTAAAGGTAATACAATCACTTTTTCTTCAATGCCAAAGAAAGTATTCCACGGGGTTCCGACTCTTGCGTTGTGTTAGTGACTCGATACCCTTTTTTTCTTAAAATAAACAATTAAAACGGCTGGTGTCGTCCTAGCTAGACGTACGTTAGATTAGGAAAGCTAACGCTTGAACTCGTGGTTCCTTGCTCACAAACACCGGTGTTTTTACACCGGGGTTGTTCTCGTTTGCAGAGTGCTCCTCATCTGATGAGGGAATCCCCGGTTGCCTCAAACTGTTACACCACTCAGACGGTGTGTAAAAGTTCAGTTGATTCCTTCACAGTAGGATTTTTCCACACAGCCAGTTCCGCGTTCCACTACCCTGTTAAATAGGGACACCAACGGTTTCTTCTTCTGCAAATACAGTATGTTTGATACCAAAAAACCACTAGCGACAGTAGCCACTACTGGCGGATGAAGAACTGCATAATTTATAATAGTAACACATGGCTCAAGCATGATTACTATAACAGAAGTGCCAGCTAAATTATGTGTTGGCGTAAACCAACAAAATACTTACGAGAAGGTGAACTCCAGGGCTAC
>NW_022605612.1:546530-549982 GCF_008692095.1 Etheostoma spectabile | reverse complement strand
TTCTCCTTTGGAGTGAGGTGAGGGTAGGGATATTTTAACCAGCATCATTGCATCGTTTTTGGGATAGGAGTGAGGCCCTGATAGCCCTTGGAGGTCAAAGAAGCCAGGCCCGGTACAGACAATCACTGGCGTTTGTGACCGTGAGTTGTGAGGAGGCTGGTGGATTATGTTAACCAGCTCAGAGCCATGTAACTTGAGGGACTGCTTATAGGGAGCCGGCGCTCGCACTGTAGGTCACATCAGCCAGATCTTAGAGCCACTTCACTGGCTTGGGAGTAACGTGAGGGTGTGGAGCATGTGTTAACCAGCCTCATTAGGCATGTAAACTGGATCTGTGAGGAGAGGCATCTATCCCTGAGATGTCCCAACGCAGTTGACGACAGCCCTACTGGTTCTGGGGGCGGGAGACTTGGGGCGGTGCCTCTGGCTGGAGGGTGCTCTGTTCGTGTGCCCCCGCTCTGGCGGACAGCCCCCACGCACCTCATGAAGCACGCCCGTCTGGGCCCCCACCCCACCCATCTGGCCGGGCAGAGCCGAGCCACCGACGCCAGCTGACACTGGGCGCCTGTTGACACCCCTCCAAGCACGGCGAGACCATATGTTAGACGGCCGAGCCCCTAGAGACCGTGCGCCGCCCTCGTCGACTTGGAGGTCCACGCGCAAGCACTCACCAACGACCAACACTCCCCTGGGCACTTGGGAGGGGCGTCTGAAGTGTTCAAGTGAGAGAGCCATGGAGAGCAGTGCTCCTGACACCCCACACATATACCAGAAGACCTGACGTGCCGCACAGAGCACACTAAGAAAAAAAAGAAGAAAGAGCGTATGTGCTGGGATCCTATGGTACGGGGGTACTATTGATGCGACTCTGAAAGCCACTAATGGCCTTGGGAGGTGGGCAAGGGGGTGCTGGAGGATCGGTTAGAAGACCTGTGCTCTCAGGTTGTTATCTTTTGGGGTATTAGAGGGTGTTGGGCCTGGCCCTTGGAGGCCAAGTACCACCTCAGAGGCACTCAATGGGCCTTGTGGGCAGGGTGAGTGTTGAGAGGGTGGTGCGGATGTCAAGCCAGCATGAGGTGCAGGCGTGTTTTGTGTGGCGTCTAGAGTGGCAGCACCCTGGTAGCCTTAGAGGTCACACACAAAAAAGACCAGCCTCACAGCACTCACTGGGCCCCTTGGGAAGGAGTTGTGTGTGAGAGAGCTGCGGACCATGTAACTTAGCCTCGTGCATCGTCGATTGGGGCTGTGGAGAGTGGAGGTATGGGGAAGCCCTGCAGGTCATCGGCCAGGACTTAAAAAGCTCTTCTGGGCGGGTAGGGAGTAAGATGTGAGGGTGGTGGGCGAGTTGAAACCCAGCTTCCATTGCGTACACTGGTGACTTATACCCTGGAGGAGTCAAGGTCATGGCTGCATCAGCCCCACTGTCTTATTGTGTAGTGGGGGAGTGATGGAACATTGGGTGGCAGTGTGCTTTGTGCGGGTGCCTGGAATGTCCAGCTAGTTGTGAACCCAGAGCTTGGAGTTCATAAGCCAGACTTAGACGCTTCAGCTGTACTGGGCGGCTTGGGCAGGGATCGAAGTGTGTTGGGGGTGCAAGGTGCAAATTTGGAACAGCGAGGCGCTCATGGTAGTGTTTTGTGGCGTATAGTGGATGTCGCAGCTGCCACTTAGTCGCGTGAGAGGCTGTGTCAAACACCTATGCCGCACAGGAAATCACACGCAAAATCACTGGGACCCACAGGTTGTTGGGGAAACAGGCTTTGGGCGAGGGAGTTCCATCGTGTTAGAGTGTGGACGCATGTTAACCCAGCCTGGATGTCATTGCAGACGCACATTGATAGAAGGGCGCACTTATGTATGGGCTGACGGAGGGGAGAGTTACACAAATATGGTGGTTTTTTGAACATGTGTAGACGAGTGCATGGGGTAAATTGTAATGTGCGACTAGGCATCCGTGTCATTGTTTTGGGGCTTAGAGTGGAGACCTGTAAGCCTTGGAGGTCAAAGGCCAGCCTCAAGAGATCTACTGGCTTGGGAGGGAGTAGGAGGTCTGGGGAATGTTAACCTAGCTCAGTGCATCGTTTTGGGGTTAGAGTGGATGGCGTAGCACGGGAGTGTATCAGATAGTCGAACGACATAAACACAGGGGCCTTGGGGGTGTATAGGGTGTCGTGGCGTCCTGTGAAATCCGCTGCCTACAGGCATGAAACCTGGGGAACCTTTAGTGGGGCCTGTGCCGTGGAGATCACAGCAGTCTGAAAGCCACTCTTACGGGCCTGGGGGAGCATGAGGGTGCGGAGGGTGTATCCCAGCTGGATTTCATCAGCCAGACTTAGAGCGCCTCTTAATGTCACTGGGAGTGTATGTTAGGTGGGGTTTGGGACTTTTAACCTCCAACCTCTCGCTAATGTTTTGGGGCTTGGAATTCGGTGGATTGCCATAACCCGGAGCGGTCAGCACGCCGGATCTGCTTGAGAGCTCACCTACTCGTCCTTTTTGGTGATTTTTACTGTGCGGGGGGTGTGGTAGGATTATTTTAAGCACGCCCTAAGTGCATCGTTCTGGGCTTAGAGTTGAGGCTCGAGCCCTGAGGTGCACAAGGTCAGCTCACACGCGCCCTCCGAATTGGCATTGGATGTGAGGATCTTTGGGAGATGTGAGGATTGTGGATATAGTATACCCCAGCCTCAGGCGAATGTAAGACTGGGACTTATCGGGGCCTAGCCCTGACAGCTCATCCACCAGAGTTAGAGGAACACATACTGGGTTCTTGGGAGTGTTTTGTTGAGGTGTGCTGGACATGTTAAGCCCAGCCTCATTGCGATGTAACTTGGGACTTTTGAGGAAGAGCATGATATCCCTGGAGGTCAAGGCCAGTGTGACAGCCACTTACGGTTCTTGGGAGGGCATGGGGGTGCGGGTGGGGACGTTCTCGCAGGAAATGGGGGTGAACCTAGCCCTGGAGTCATAAGCAGACTTGAGCCCATCTTCCTGGGCCTTGGCAGGGAGTTTGTGTGCTGGTTGCATGTTAACCCAGCCTCAAGTGCAAGTTGGGGGCTGGACTTGAGGCCTTTAACCCTGGAGGTCAAAGTGGGCAGACTTAGAGGCCCTACTATGTTGGGATTTGGTGCATGAGGGAGCTGGAGCATGTTAACCCAGCCTCAGTGCATGTATGGGGCTAGAGTGGGGGCCTATACACCTGGAGGTACACGCAGCCGTCAAAGTCCATCACTGGGCCCTTGCGGAGGGAGGTGCTGAGTGTTCTGGGGCATGTTAACCCAGCCTCAGTGGATCTTTTTGGGGCTTAGAGTGGAGGCCTATAGCCCAGGAGGCCATCAGCCAGACTAAGAGCCACCTACTGGGCCTTGGGAGTGAGTGTGAGGGTGCTGGAGAATGTTATCCCAGCCTCAGTGCATGTAACTGGGTATTATAGTGGAGGCCTGTAGCCCTGG
>NW_022605612.1:545598-546520 GCF_008692095.1 Etheostoma spectabile | reverse complement strand
CCAGTCTGAAAGCCACTTACTGGGCCTTGGAAGGGAGCATGAGGGTGCTGGAGGGTGTTAACCCAGCCTGGAGGTCATTAGCCAGACTTAGAGCCACTTACTGGGCCTTGGCAGGGAGTTTGAGGGCGCTGGGGCATGTTAACCTAGCATCAGTGCATTGTTTTGCGGCTTAGAGTGGTGGCCTCACAATCACAGGCTCAGTGTGTGGCTGTGATGCGGCTTTTGATCCTCCAAGGGAACAGGCCACCACTCTAAGCCCCAAAAACGATCCAAGGAGGCTGGGATAACATGCCCCAGCATCTCAAACTCCCATGCCAATGCCAGTAAGTGTCTCAAGTCTGCGTTGATGACCCCAGGTGGGTAACACCCTCCAGCACCCTCATGCTCCCTTCCAGATCCAGTAAGTGGCTTTCATCCGGCTGATGACCTCCAGGGCTCAGGCCTCCACTATCCCCCCCAAGCCAAGTTAAATGCACTGAGGCTGGGATACATTCTTCAGCACCCTACACCACTCCCAGGGCCCAGTAGGGGCCTATAAGTCTGGCTGATGGCTCCAGGGCGATAGGCCCAATCTAAGCCCCAAAAGATCCACTGAGGCTGGGTTAACATGCCCAGGAACATCACACTCCCTCCCAAGGGCCCAGTAGTGGCTTTGAGGCTGGCGTGACCTCCAGGTGATAAGCATCCACTCTAGCCCCCAAAACATGCACTGAGGCTGGCGTTAACATGCTCCAGTCACCCTCATGCACAATCCCAACATTGAGTAGGCCTCTAAGTCTGCCCTTGATCTTCCATGGTAAAGCCTAAAAGTACAAAAAGCCCCAAACGATGCACTGAGTGCTGGGGTTGTAAACATGCCCAGAGGACAGAGTTCACACTCCTCCACAAGGCCTAGTAATGGCTGTGATGACTGGCTTGAGCA
>NW_022605612.1:545477-545573 GCF_008692095.1 Etheostoma spectabile | reverse complement strand
GTGTGAGGATGGTGGATTATGTTAACCCAGCCTCAGTGCATGTAACTGGCACTTATAGTGGAGGCATGAAGCCCTGGAGGTCATCAGCCGGACTTG
>NW_022605612.1:543764-545467 GCF_008692095.1 Etheostoma spectabile | reverse complement strand
TTCTGGGTCTAGGGAGGGAGTTTGAGGGTGCTGGAGGGTGTTAACCCCACCTGGAGGTCATCAGCCAGACTAACAGCCACTTACTTGGCCTTGAGAGGGAGCATGAGGGTGCTGGAGGTTGTTAACCCAGCCTCAGTGCATCGTTTGGGGCATGGAGTGGAGGCCTATAACCCTGGAGGTCATCAGCCAGACTCAGAGCCACCTACTGCGCAGGGGGTAGTGGAACCGAACTGGCTGTGTGAAAAATCTTATGTGAAGGAATAAACTGAACTTTTCTACACTACTATCAGCAGTCTTGTCTGGTGGGTAACACACAGAGATGTGTGTTTTAACAGCTAATGGTAATGACACTTGTGTAAAACCTGATTGAAATGACCGACAACAAGGTTAAAACAACCACAAAAAGATCAGAAGAGCCGAAATGCATGTTTCCTGTATGTAGATGATGTGTTTAATCAGGCTAACTGTTAAGAAACAAATGGTAAACACTGATTAAATTGGCCAAGAAACAACGGTCGAAAACATCACGGACAAGATCAGAATGGGCCGAAATGCATGTTTTCTGAATGAGATCGCACGGTTTAAACAGCTCTGTATAAAAAACTAGTTGTTAGAACCTGGTGAAATGACCAAGTTAATATGCAGATGTGTTTGTGTTATACAACTAAAAAGATACGCACAGAAGGCACAAAATGAGTTTTCCTGCAATGTAGAGTGTTTACATCGAGTTTCAGTGATGAAGAAACTAGTGTAAACCCTGTTGACCATGAGTTGCAACAAGGTTAAAACACACAAAAAGGTTAGAAGAGGCCAAGACGCAACGTTTCTGCATGTAGATGTGTGTTAACAGCCCCTGTAAAGGAAATAGTGTTGTAAACCTGTTAATGAACAGCAAGAAGGTTAATGAACATCCACTCTAAGCCCCAAAACGACTTGCACTGATTACAGCTTAACCTGTGCCCAGCCCCTCACACTGGCCTCCCAAGGCCCAGGGAGTTGTGGCTGTGAGTTGGCCTTGACCCTCCAGGCATAAGGCCTCCACTATAAGCCAAAACGATTGCAATGAGGCTGGGTTAACCTGCTCCATCACCCTGGCACACTCCCCCAAGGCCCAGTAGGGCTGTTAGGATGGGCCGTGGACCTCCAGGGTTTAGGCCTCTACTTTAAGCCCCAGTTTACATGCACTGAGGGTGGGTTAAACATGCTCCAGCACTTTCTGTGAGGGCTGGCCGGTTTGACCTCCAGGGTACAGGCCTCCACTCAAGCCCCGAAACAGGCACTGAGGCTGGGTTAACAACCTCCAGCACCCTCAAACTACCCTCCCAAGGCCAAGAGTTTAGGTGGCTCTAAGTCTGGGGTGTATTACCTTCCAGGTGTTATAGGCCGCATTTAGCCCCAGTTACAGCAATGAGGCTGGGTTAACATGCTCCAGCACCCCCAGCTCCCTCCAGGCCAATAAGTGCTGTGAGTTGTTCTGATGACCTCCGGGGGCACATGCCTACACTCTAAGACCCAAACAGGCACTGAGGCTAGGTTAACATGGCCCAGCACTCTCACACTCTTCCCAAGGCCCGTGAGTGGCTTTGCGTGGTCTTTGAACTCCAAGGCTACAGGGCTCCACTCTAAGCCCCAATACGGATGCACTTGAGGTGAGTTCAAATAATCCCACCCCCCTCACACTCACTCCCAAAAGGACCCGTAGA
>NW_022605612.1:543603-543739 GCF_008692095.1 Etheostoma spectabile | reverse complement strand
AGCCTCAGTGCATCGTATTGGGGCTTAGAGTGGAGCCCTGTAGCCTTGGATGTCAAAGGCCAGCGTCAAAGCCACTCCCTGGGCCTTGGGAAGGAGTGTGAGAGTGCTGGGCCATGTTAACCTAGCCTCAGTGCAT
>NW_022605612.1:542277-543593 GCF_008692095.1 Etheostoma spectabile | reverse complement strand
CTTAGAGTGGAGGCATGTAGCCCTGCAGGTCATTGGCCAGACTTAGAGCCACTTACTGGGCTTTGGGAGTAAGTGTGATGGTGCTGGAGCATGTTAACCCAGCTTCATTGCATGTAACTGGGGCTAGGAATCGCAGGGGGTAGTGGAACCGAACTGGCTGTGTGAAAAATCTTATGTGAAGGAATAAACTGAACTTTTCTACACTACTATCAGCAGTCTTGTCTGGTGGGTAACACACAGAGATGTGTGTTTTAACAGCTAATGGTAATGACACTTGTGTAAAACCTGATTGAAATGACCGACAACAAGGTTAAAACAACCACAAAAAGATCAGAAGAGCCGAAATGCATGTTTCCTGTATGTAGATGATGTGTTTAATCAGGCTAACTGTTAAGAAACAAATGGTAAACACTGATTAAATTGGCCAAGAAACAACGGTCGAAAACATCACGGACAAGATCAGAATGGGCCGAAATGCATGTTTTCTGAATGAGATCGCACGGTTTAAACAGCTCTGTATAAAAAACTAGTTGTTAGAACCTGGTGAAATGACCAAGTTAATATGCAGATGTGTTTGTGTTATACAACTAAAAAGATACGCACAGAAGGCACAAAATGAGTTTTCCTGCAATGTAGAGTGTTTACATCGAGTTTCAGTGATGAAGAAACTAGTGTAAACCCTGTTGACCATGAGTTGCAACAAGGTTAAAACACACAAAAAGGTTAGAAGAGGCCAAGACGCAACGTTTCTGCATGTAGATGTGTGTTAACAGCCCCTGTAAAGGAAATAGTGTTGTAAACCTGTTAATGAACAGCAAGAAGGTTAATGAACATCCACTCTAAGCCCCAAAACGACTTGCACTGATTACAGCTTAACCTGTGCCCAGCCCCTCACACTGGCCTCCCAAGGCCCAGGGAGTTGTGGCTGTGAGTTGGCCTTGACCCTCCAGGCATAAGGCCTCCACTATAAGCCAAAACGATTGCAATGAGGCTGGGTTAACCTGCTCCATCACCCTGGCACACTCCCCCAAGGCCCAGTAGGGCTGTTAGGATGGGCCGTGGACCTCCAGGGTTTAGGCCTCTACTTTAAGCCCCAGTTTACATGCACTGAGGGTGGGTTAAACATGCTCCAGCACTTTCTGTGAGGGCTGGCCGGTTTGACCTCCAGGATACAGGCCTCCACTCTAAGCCCCGAAACAAAGGCACTGAGGCTGGGTTAACAAGCCTCAGCACCCTCAAACTACCCTCCCAAGGCCAAGAGTTTAGGTGGCTCTAAGTCTGGGGTGTATTACCTTCCAGGTGTTATAGGCCGCATT
>NW_022605612.1:538286-542252 GCF_008692095.1 Etheostoma spectabile | reverse complement strand
AGACTTAGAGCCACCTACTGGGCCTTGGGAGGGAGTTTGAGGGTGCTGAGGCTTGTTAACCCAGCCTCAGTGCATTGTTTCGGGGCTTAGAGTGGAGGCCTGTATCCCTGGAGGTTAAAAGGCAGCCCTCCACGCAACTCACGGGGACTTTGGGACCGTTTCTCTAGTCCGTCGAGTTGTGATCTGGATGATGGGGTCGCAGGTAACCCCAAAGTACCGCATGCTATGTAACTGGGATTTAGGATGGAGGTTTGTATCTCTGGACGGGACCCAATTTAGGCCAGGGTGCACCCTCTGCAATAGCCAAACCTTACCGGACCTTGGGGCGGGAAGCATCGCCGGCGTGATGGACGGGGCTTTTGTCATAAACCACCCAGCCTGGAGGTCATCGGGCACCACGCTAGAGCCACTTAGCTTGACCCTTGCTGAGGGATGTGACGGCGTGCTGGAGGTGTTAACCCCAGCACTCTAGTGCAGTGTAACGGGGGGGGACTGCCGCAGCCTGATTCAGGGGACTGTAGTCCATGTGATGGTCACCCTCAGTCAGCGACTAGTCAGCCACCCCCCCTTACGGGTGCCTTGGGGTGTCTTGTTTGAGGGCGATGGAGCATGTTAACCGCCTTCAGGGCAGTAAATCTTTGACTATAAGGGAGCCCGGCTCTCGTAGCACTGTGAGCCGTTCTCAGCCAGCATTAAAGCAATTGACTGGGGCCTTGGGAGGGGATGCGGGCCTGCTGCATGGACTCGTTAAAACAAGCATGCGATGGGCTATCAGACACAGAAATTAGTAGCCACTATCTGGGCACTCAAGAGGGCGTTTGGGGTTCTGGGGATGTTTACCTGCGCCTCCGTGCATCATTTCTGGATCGAGATTGGAGGCATCTGTTTAGGCATGGAGGTAAATATGCAAGCCTCCAATTGCCCCCCACCCATGGCGCTCTCTGGCGTAGTACGTGTTTAGGGTGCTTGCACATGGTTAACCCGCCAGTGCCGTCAATTATTTTTCGGTGATTTATTACCAATGAGGCGTGTATAATATGGATGGCAAAGTTCACGCACTCGATGCAGAATTAATGGACCTTGGATGAGGGAGACGCGGGGGGCTGGAGCGGGTGAAACTAACGCTTTTTTTTTAGCCTGCCGAGGTCATCAGCCACGACCTTGATGCAAACGTACTGGGCCCCCTTGCGGATGGGAGTATGTTGGTGCTGCAGCATGTTTAACCGAGGGAGCATCATGGTGCCTGGAGCATGTTATCACCTCGTTCTCAAAGCAATTCCTTACAGGACGTTTGAGGGCTGCCCTAGGGGTTGCTGGAGGGCTGTGACCGCAGCCGGACACATTTCATACAGAATTAGTAGCAACTTTCCTTTGGCGCATTGCGCGAGGGATTTTGACGGGGTCTGGGGCTTGTCCCTAACCTCGGCTGGCTCATTGGCCTTGTTGCCGGCGGCTTACGAGTTGGCCTTTCGCCGCCTGTGCCATGAGGACAAGGCCAAGCCTCCCACAGGCCATCACCGGGCCCTGGGAAGGGAGTCTGAGGTTGCCTGGCGACACAGGTTAAACCCAACGCCCAGCCTCAGGATCGTTTTGGAGGGCCTAGAGTGGATGTCACTGGAGGTCAAGCCAGCCTCAAAGCCAATCAACTGGGCCCTTGGGAGGAGTGTAGATGTCCTGGGCAATGTGTAATCCAGCCTCAGTGATCTTTTGGGAGTTCTTAGATTGGACTTGGTTTGCTTATATCGGGAGGCACAAAGGCCAGACGCCGAAAGTCAAACTTATCTGGAACTTTGGCGAGGGAGCATGCTTCGGGCGTTGGGCCGTGGCAGTTGGTGCTAACCCCGGCCTTGGAAGGTTCATCACTTGTGCCACATTAGAGTACCACTTAACTTGGCCTTGCGACCCTGGTTTGAGCGGGCTGGAGCAGGTGTCTAACCGAGCCTTAGGGCATTGTAAATGTAAATGGGACTTAGAAGCTGACCCGTCCTGTCCAGTTACCTGGAGGTCATACCCAGCCAACGTAAGGCCACCTATAGTGTGGCTTGGGACTGGTAGTGCTGAGGGTGTGGCGGCCATGTTGACATACGACTCAGTGCATCTATTTTGGGGTGTCTTAAACGTGGAGGGCCTGTAGCCCATGGACGGCTCAAAGGTCAGATTTAAGCCACCTCATGGGGGCTTGTGAGGAGTTGTGATGGGCTTGGCTGTCGCTTTTTTATTATTTGTACCCCCCCTCGTTCTCACCAAATCACGGGCAATGCCGCAATTTGGTGACTTATAGTGCGAGGCCCTTCGCGTTCCATTGCTTGCAGCGCTACCCCATCAGCACGAATAGGAGCCAATTAATGGGACATGGGCGAGGGACGAGGTCGGGGTGAACGGATGGGTGTTACAACGCGCATGACTGTGAGGTTCCATCTTAGCCAGGTTAGATGCCAATTACGGGGCCGAAGATGTAAAGTGTGATGGTGCTGTGAGCCTGTTAACCCCAGCCTATAGGCACATCGTTCTATGGGATTTTTAGAGTGGAGACCTGGAGACTCTTCGGAGGCGCAGAAGTCCACCTCACTCGCAGCCTCCCACTTCAATGGGCGTTGGGTACCGGAGAGTGGAGGTCTTGGTGGGGCCATCGTCTATAAAACTCTCAGTCACGTGCATTTTATAACGGGGATTTAATAGTGGGAGCCCCTGTGCCGTCCTGGAGTTCCACAGCCTAGGAACTTTCCCCTTAGAGCCAATTCCGGGACCCCCCTCTGGACGTTGCCGCATAATTGTGTGTCGGTAATTACTGTTTTACCCCTTTCTCAAAGAATCATAGTTACCAGTGACCTTGGCGAGTGTGTTGGGGGTGCTGGAGGGTTGCCTACCACGCCAGCTCGCGGCCCTGAGTCATCCAGCCCGATCTCATGAAGATAATACCAGTACTGGGTGCTTGGGAGGGACGTGTCGAGGTTGCGTGGGGCATGTTAATCCGCTCAGTGCCAGGGTTTGGGGCTGAGAGGGCCGAGGCCTGAGACAGTGGAGGTTCAAACGGCCCAGCGTTCAGCATTCAGTTCATAGGCCTCTTGACATCTTTGTAGCGGTGAGGGTGCTTGGGCCATTGTTAACACAGCCGCACGTCATGTCAGCTGGAGATTTATGAGTTGGAGGCTTGTATATTCTGGCACGCTTGTTTTGGCTTTCTTTAAAAGACAGACCTGTTGACACTCTCCAAAGGGAACTTGGGAGGGCGCAATCCGGGGGTACGTGGAGGATGGAGTAACCTTTTCCGCCCCAGCGATGGAGGTCCACAGCCACACCTTCCGAAGCCCACTTACTGGGTCCCTTGGTGGAGTGATGTTGTTACGCAGGGTGCTGGATCATTGTTATACCCACGCCCTCCAGTGCACCTAACTTTGAATTCTATAATGGATTCGGCCTGTAGCCCTGCGAGGCCCTCATCAGCCAGATACCCTAAATGCAATTACTGGGACCTCTTGGGAGGGCCTATTAATGGGCGTGTCCCCCTGCTGCCGGGGGTTTAACCCAGCCTGGGTCCTTCAGCCAGACTTGAGCACGTACCGTGCGCCTTATGAAGGAGTCCCTTGTTGACGGTGCTGGGTGCACTTTTTAACCCAGCTTAGTGCATCATGTTGGGGCATTCAGAGTGGAGGCCCTAGAGCCCCTTGGAAGGCTCATCAGACAGAATGACAGACCACTTACTGGAAGTTCCATTGCTTTGAGCGGCATTTTGAGGGTGCTGGGGCCATTGTTAACCCAGCATAACTGATCTGACTGGGACCTTAGAGTGGAGGCCTTATGCCCTGGAGGTCAAAGGCCAAACTCACAGCCACACTCACTGGGCCTTGGGAGGGAGTGTGAGGGTGCTGGGGCACGTTAAGCTAGTATCAGTGCATCGTTTTGGGGCTTAGAGTGGATGTTTTAACCTTCTTGCTGTCATTTCAACAGGTTTACACTAGTTTCTTT
>NW_022605612.1:537007-538276 GCF_008692095.1 Etheostoma spectabile | reverse complement strand
GTAGCTGTTAAACACACATCTACATGCAGGAAACGTGCGTCTTGGCCTCTTCTAAGCCTTTGTGATGTTTTAACCTTGTTGCACTCATTTCAACAGGTTTACACTAGTTTCTCAACAAAAACTGTTAAACACATCTACATGCAGGAAAAGTGCGTTTTGGCCTCTTCTGATCTTTTTATGATGTTTTTGCCGGGGAGAATTAGCACTGGAATGAACCTTATCGAAGTATTTTGTTTGGTTTACAGACAAACACATAATTTAGCTGGCATTCTTTTAGTAATGCATTGAAAGTAGTTCTATAATGTATGCTTCTTCATCCTGCCAGTATGGGGCTAGCTGTGTAGTGGTTTGTGGTTAAACCTTACTGTAATACATGGTAAGAGAAGACACTTTTGGCAGAGAAGTTGAGGCCGTGTAGTAAAGGCGAGACACGTTTGTGTGTGTCCCGGTAGTGAACTGAACTCGCTGTGTGAACAATCCTACTTGTGAAAGGAATAAACTGGACTTTTATACACTACTATCAGCGTCTCTCCGTCTGAGTGGTGTAACAACGTTTGCCCAAAAACTGGATGTCCATGATCAAGCTTGTTGCTGTGACCAGAAACCACCAAAAAAAATGACTGATACTCATCAGTTCCAAAATTTTCTTGGATGACAAATATTTTGAATTCAAAGTCCATAATGCATTGACAGAAGAACAAGACTTGCCCGTCCACTTCTATCCTCAGTACAGCCATTGCCCCCACACTGCCTGCTGTTTTTGATGTGGACTGTGGCTTCTTTTCTTCTGCGTCAGTGGAGGGGTCCGCAAGCTGCAGCCAAAGTTGGGGATGGCCATACCAAAGGATGCCACCATCATCCCTCATGGAGCGGCGGCTGCAGGAGCAGGAGTGGCAAACCCCGGAAGTACCTCATGGGGTTGTGCCGACTGCAGGACAGTACTCATGGAGCTAATCTGGCGTGTGCAGCAAAGACTCAAGTGGCAGGACCTGCCTGCTGGTAAGCAGCTTTTCTCCTGCTTGTTTCTTGTGGCGAACCTGTATTATCTTTAAAGCCCTGGCTGGTAGCAGCTTCTGCTTGTTTCTTTGGCAACTATATTAGCTTTAGACCAGCTGTAGCAGCTAATTAAATCAGCTATTTATTTGAGAAGTGGGAGAACTTGCAAAAGCAGGGTGTTTCACATACTTAGTTTGGCCCCTTCACTGTACGAGGAAAAATGGGCTTTTTCAACAGCAGAAACCTCAAACTAAAACTGGCCTCATGGTGGGA
>NW_022605612.1:536164-536778 GCF_008692095.1 Etheostoma spectabile | reverse complement strand
CGCAGGGGGTAGTGGAACCGAACTGGCTGTGTGAAAAATCTTATGTGAAGGAATAAACTGAACTTTTCTACACTACTATCAGCAGTCTTGTCTGGTGGGTAACACACAGAGATGTGTGTTTTAACAGCTAATGGTAATGACACTTGTGTAAAACCTGATTGAAATGACCGACAACAAGGTTAAAACAACCACAAAAAGATCAGAAGAGCCGAAATGCATGTTTCCTGTATGTAGATGATGTGTTTAATCAGGCTAACTGTTAAGAAACAAATGGTAAACACTGATTAAATTGGCCAAGAAACAACGGTCGAAAACATCACGGACAAGATCAGAATGGGCCGAAATGCATGTTTTCTGAATGAGATCGCACGGTTTAAACAGCTCTGTATAAAAAACTAGTTGTTAGAACCTGGTGAAATGACCAAGTTAATATGCAGATGTGTTTGTGTTATACAACAATAAATGTTATCCTTAACATTAGCATAAACTTCTTGTGTCACATGGCAAATGAAAACCTTACAATCAACATTGTATTGGCAAAACCCTTTTTTTTTTTAAAGTAAGAAACAAGTAAATAGTATTAGTGCGTTCCACAGGTTTGACCCTTATAATAT
>NW_022605612.1:536041-536143 GCF_008692095.1 Etheostoma spectabile | reverse complement strand
ATGTAATCACATTCCACTCATAAATGACGCCATTAAGCATTTTAAACTTCAGTATAGTCTACCTCGGAGCAGTTGTGACAATAGTGCAATTGCATGTGTTTT
>NW_022605612.1:535245-536031 GCF_008692095.1 Etheostoma spectabile | reverse complement strand
AAACCATTTCTGTTCCTTCAATATCTTCTCCAGAGACTTCTAATTTTTATAGTCTGAAATCATAACAGTTTTACTGTTTCAATGCCAACGTCTACTTAACCCAAAATTTTGACTCTTATGTCACACCTTAACCAATACTTCTTGCTTCTGAAATATTAACCACTTTATTTCACCATCAGAAATTCAATCAGTAAAGTATTAATATAGGATCACAGTCATTAACTGGACATAGCTTTTTTTTCTAATACTCTTTCTCAGATGACACACTTAATTGCAGTTAGTATTCAGTTCACAAGCAATTCTACGGTGTTCACATTTTTTTTTCTTCTACAACAGTCCATGTTACCCATTTCAATGCATCCTTCAGTCGCTAGCCTATACAATGAGTGTGTTTATTTGTTATACCCAGCTTGTTTGGTCCCACATCGTAGAGTGGCCAAGGCATACAGTAGTTGTCCAACCTGGGGCCAGTGCATTGTACATAGAGTGGTTAGTGCAAAGCCCAACCCACGAGTTGCGTGGGTAGACCTATCGATTTTTTGTATTTTTGTTGTCCGGGTTTCTCTGGGTCGTCTCTCCCTCTGTGAACGACGTGGTTGCATGTCAGTAAGTTCTGACTCCTGGTTGCCAGGACAGTCTGCCGCTGAAACCTCCTCGGTACTACCTATGTCCCTTTTTGTAGTGTCCTGGGCCACTAGCACTGGGGCAGGAGTCTCAACCCTGACCTCCTCTGTTTCAGCCTCAGCTTCCGGCTGAATTTCAGGAGCATTTTGAGGTGCAACATTT
>NW_022605612.1:533750-535235 GCF_008692095.1 Etheostoma spectabile | reverse complement strand
GCTTGTGGTGATGGTGTCTCAGTCTATTGCCCGTAGCTTCATCATCACTTGAAGTCCTCCAATCCTCTGAAGTACTTTTTGTTTTACTTTTCCCTGTGTCTCTTTTGCTTTTGAATATGCAGATTCTTTCCAGTTTTTTTAGCTGGTTCCTGCTGTGGTAATGCATCACAGGGCATTAACATGTTACGATGGAGGATTCTGCTATTCCCTGTGCCATTTTCAGCCTTGACTTCATAAACTGGGCTGTCTCTGCCCTTTTGAGAAACCACAATATGTATTTGCTTTTCCCAATATGAGCGCAATTTCCCAGGCCCTCCTCGTTCCGACATGTTTCTAACAAGGACTCTGTCACCTGGAGAAAGCATTGCACTTTGTCTCTTTTGATCATAGTATGTTTTTCCTCTTGCTGTAGTCTTTTTGATAGTTTTGGATGCAATGTCATATGCTTCTTTCATTTGTTGCTGCCATTTTTTTGCATATTCCTCATAGGAGTTACATCCTTCCTCCTCATTTATCCCAAATATTACATCAATTGGCAAGCGTGGCTTTCTACCAAACAGCAGATAGAAAGGGGAATAACCTGTTGCTTCACTGGTCGTACAATTGTAAGCGTGTACAACTTTGCTCACATAGTCACTCCAATTTCCCTTTTTCTCCTCATCCAAGGTCCGCAGCATAGATAACAATGTACGATTAAATCTTTCAGCTGGGTTCCCTTGTGGGTGGTAAGGAGTTGTTTTAGAGTTTGCAATGCCCGTGTATTTCTGTAGTTGTCTGAATAAACGGTTCTCAAATTCTCTGCCTTGATCATGATGAATTTTAGCAGGGAATCCATATTTCAGGGCAAAATCGTTGAAAATCTTATCTGCTGCTGTTTTGCCTGATTTGTTACGGGTTGGGTATGCTTGAGCAAACTTGGTAAAGTTGTCAATAATTACCAAAATATACTCATACCCTCCCCTGCTTTTTTCAAGGTGAAGATAGTCAATAGAGATGATCTCAAATGGTGCTGTAGCAGGTATGTGACACATGGGAGCTCGTGTATGGACTGCAGGTTTCTTTTGATAGTTACATTTACACACCTTTGCAATAAAAAACTCAATGTCCTTCCGCATCCCAGGCCAATAAAACCTCTGTCTAGCCAGGTGCAAGACCCGTTCCACCCCCAGGTGACCCATTTCGCAATGGAGATATTTGTAAACCAACTCTTTGTACACTTCCGGAAGCACAATTTGACTACATGTTGCCGTTTTCCGTTTTAACAAACCCTCTTGAGAGACATACAATCTTTTCCACTCATGGAACAGTCGTTTACCTTTCATCTTGTCAGGTTTCTCCCCAGACTTTTTCAGCTGGATTACATAAGAAATGGCGGTGTCTTGCAGCTGCGCCTTTAGTAGCTCTTCCTGTGTTATCTTTATGTCTGACTGGGCATCTGCAGCTATTTCCTGTACATATGGGCTGCAGGTCACTGCTGAGATCCAG
>NW_022605612.1:533660-533740 GCF_008692095.1 Etheostoma spectabile | reverse complement strand
GTTCTTTCTGATTTTCGACTGCATTGAATATTGCACCAAGCACCTCCGGGCCACACTGCTCCGTGCATTCACTCATTAAT
>NW_022605612.1:531162-533650 GCF_008692095.1 Etheostoma spectabile | reverse complement strand
ATACTCACATGTGCCCGGGACAGAAAGTCCGCGTCCGTGTTCACTTTCCCCGGACGCTACTTTAATGTCAAGTTAAAATCAGCCAGCTCGGACACCCAGCGATGTCCTGTTGCGTTTAGTTTGGCTGTGCTCAGGACATTAGTAACAGGGTTATTGTCACTGTATACAGTTACAGAGGGAGCATAAAACAAATAGTCTCTAAACCTGTCTGTAACAGCCCACTTGAGTGCTAAAAACTCCAGTTTCCCCGAATGTAATCTGTAATTTTTTTCTGCTGGTGTCAATGTCCGTGAGCCATAGCCGATAACTCTGTTTGCTTTCCTGTCTCTGGTAAAGGACTGCTCCCAGTCCCTCCTCTGAAGCGTCAACATGCAAAATATATGGATCCTCAAATCTGGGATACGCCATTACAGGTGGGTTAGTCAAGACATCAACAAGATAGTTCAATGCTTTTTGGTGTGTGTCAGTCCACTCTATTTTCTGATTTGGGGGGGCTTGTCCTGTCCTCGCTGGGCGACATGTGGACTTAGACTGAGTATTTTGGGTTATGTCTGATGAGAGCAGGTCATACAGGCATTTTGCATGACGGGAAAAATCCTGCACGTAGCTCCTATAGTAACCCAGGAACCCTAGGAGTTTCCGGAGTTCTCTGATGTTAGTAGGTGGTTTTGTTTTAAGCGCTTGTACTGCAGCTACCTCTTTATTGTCCATCCTGTAGCCATCAGCTGAGATCACTTTTCCCAGATAACGCACCTCATTTTTAAACAGGTCACATTTATCCGGCCTCAGCTTGACTCCCCAGGCTTGTTGACGTTTTAAGACTGATCTCATGTCTTCAACATGCTGAGAGAATGTTTTGCTGTACACCAAGACATCGTCTAAATAAGGAATACATATCTTGTCTCTGAGTCCTTCAAGACTTTCTTCCATACTGCGTTGGAAGGCTGACAGTGCATTAGTTAGGCCAAATGGAATCCGGTTCCATTCATACAGACCCCAAGGGGTTGTGAAGGCTGTGAATTTCCTAGAGTCCTCGCTAATGTTTCCTTGGTGGTAAGCTTTGCCTTGGTCCAGCACGCTGAACCAAGCGTTTCCACCCATCAAGTATCTCCTGGATGCGCGGTATGGGGTGTCTGTCTGGGATTGTCTTTTTATTAAGCCCCCTGTAATCAATACATAGTCTCAGGCTTCCGTCCCGTTTCCTCACGCAAACTACTGCAGATGCATATGGGGAAGTGGATTTGCGTATAAACCCTTTTTTTAACAAGTCCTGTATGTGGGTTTTTACCTCCTCATTCAATGGTCGTGGTATGGCATTATATGTTTTAGCTACTGGGGCATTATCGCTGAGCACAATGTCCATTTGTAAGTTTTTAATAAAACCAACCTCATCTTTGTCCCTCGCAAATGCACTTGACTCTTCTGTAAGCATTTGTTTAACAACCGTTTGTTGTTCACTGGTCAAGTGGTCTAAGTTGACAGGAGGGTCCCACTGTTGGTTTTTTTTATCTCTCTGTGACTTTTCCATGGCATAATTAGGTTGGACTGGGGCATTATCGATGACTACTGAATTAACATGGTGCTCCTCTGGGTATACCGGATAACAGTTTGTTATTCTCTGTATGCTCCCTATCATACTTTTACCAGGCAGCGAGATGTCATGCTGTGTAGCATTTCTGACATAGATGTTCACTTTACGAGAGGAGCAGGAAATATTTACCAGCTGGCAAGTGATTTCTAATCCCTATTCCAAAGAAAGATTCTCTTCAGGTTCAAAAAGCATTTCAGTGTTTACTTTGAGATCTGTTGTTACAGGGCAGCTAATACACTTGACTTGTCCCCCTGGAACTACAATGGACACGCGTCCGGTTCTGACTGGATAAGAAGCATGGTCACTGGTAGCTCCCTGGATCAGATTTAGTAGTGCCTCTGCTTTTCCTGAACCTAGTCTTAGTGACTGTCTGAGCAAAGTTACTTTTTCCTTGTGCTGCACCTGGGCTTTCTCCTCCCTCATTATTTCAACAATGGCGTTGAACCCTATTATTGGTCTTTGTACTACGTCCCTGCTCACAAGCACCGGAACTATTACCTCATCAGTTTCTGATGTTTGACCTTTTGGGTCACACAGATTGAGACTAACCTCAACCCAGCCCTGAAAGGGAATCTTTGAGCCGTTGGCTGCTCTTAAATCCAGAATTTGCTCACTGTCTAACAAGTCACTGATTGGGTGGATTGTTGCATCAGGTAGGTTTTGGGACTTCCATGCCTCACTCATGACTGATACTTGTGCCCCTGTGTCCCACAAACCTAGCGTCTTAACCTTGTTCATTTTACACCAGACCAGACACTTCCGGCCTACCAGCTGTGCTACTCGTTTGTGTTTTGTATCAGCATTCTCTGAATGAGAGGATTGACCTTTCTGTTTTTCATTTGACATTGAAGAGATAACAAGTTGTGGGGTGGGCAGTTTTTGTCTTTTTCGTTTCCT
>NW_022605612.1:530987-531152 GCF_008692095.1 Etheostoma spectabile | reverse complement strand
TGTATAGCATCTATCGGTGGGTTCAGCTTTGAGTGTTGATCTTCTTGGGACATTGCTATTGAGGTTATGGCGTGTCTATGGCGGGAAACTGGCGGAGGTTGTGACTGGTCACAACCTCCGCCAGTTTCCCGTCAGTTTTTGTCCCTCCCCTACTCTACACCCTTT
>NW_022605612.1:530762-530977 GCF_008692095.1 Etheostoma spectabile | reverse complement strand
GTGTCACTGCCACATTTAAAACAATGGTTGCAGTTTTTGTTGTCCTGCTGACATGCTGTCTTTTTGGTCTCCTAGGAGCATTCACAGGTAAGTTGCCTCTGTTTATGTCACCCACTTGTCTCTCGTGCTGGACAGTTTTTAACAGTGATGCCACTTGGCCTGTAAGCTCCCTGATTGCGGTGTTGTTCTCCTCCATTTTTGTAAATAGGGGGTTT
>NW_022605612.1:530407-530752 GCF_008692095.1 Etheostoma spectabile | reverse complement strand
GTTTGTTAGGTTTAGCTGCAAGCACAGTTGTTGGAGAGACACTTTCATCTTCTCTCCTCTCTACTGTGTTCAGATTGGCCCGATGAGCGTTTTTGTTGGTGGCTTTAATCTTTTGGATCCTCTCATTTTCATTATATTGCGCAACCTGTATCTTTTGTAACAGCAGCTCATCATTACTTTCCTCATCCCGCAGATACATTCTCATTTCTGCTCTTATGTTGTCGTTTGACAAGCCTGTCATGATGGACTGTGAACACTGGCTTTGGACTAGCTCTTTATTATATTTCAGGCCAGACTGGGCACGCTCAGATGCAAACAGCACCTTTTGGCGCAGATCCAGCACTC
>NW_022605612.1:530189-530397 GCF_008692095.1 Etheostoma spectabile | reverse complement strand
ATCTAGTGGTGTTTCCCCAGGTCCTTGTACAGCTTTTGTCAATTGTTGGTACAATACAGTTGCATCCTTTTCTGCATATTGAGTTCTGAGTATTTGTCTAAGGGTAGCAAGCGTAAGGTTCCTTTTCCCCTCCAGATAACTCCTCAGTTTCAATCCAGGCCTCACAGCACAAATAACTGCTTCCACAATTTCAAATTCAGGATAGCAT
>NW_022605612.1:530073-530179 GCF_008692095.1 Etheostoma spectabile | reverse complement strand
CACTTTCAATCTGATGTTCCAAGCTATTAAAGCTAAGAGTGTCCTTTGAGGTTGACTCACCCACATATCTATTTATTTTGAAGTCCTTTCTGAACCCCCTTGAAGG
>NW_022605612.1:529894-530063 GCF_008692095.1 Etheostoma spectabile | reverse complement strand
CTGTTACTCATGGACTCTCTGCCTCCGCGTTGAGTCTCATTGTGCCCCGCTGTCCCCAGAACTCCCTGCTCCAGCAACGACGGAAACGGTGTGTCTTTTCCTCGTGGTTGTCCCGATGCGGGCTGTGGTGACTGAGCTGCTCCCACGCCGTCCGCATACATGGACACCG
>NW_022605612.1:529802-529884 GCF_008692095.1 Etheostoma spectabile | reverse complement strand
ACCGCCGTCGGCCGCTCCCGCGTCCCTGTAGCCGGTCACGGGCATCGGGTTATCCCGGAGTGTGTCGAGCAGGTCGTTCAGT
>NW_022605612.1:528446-529792 GCF_008692095.1 Etheostoma spectabile | reverse complement strand
CAAAAGCACAGACATACCTTCGTCCTCCTTCTCTAGGAACTCAGCGCGCTCACAAAAGTTTATGAGTTTTACCTGTAACGTCTGGTAAGTCTTCACCCGCAATGTTACAGTTCTCACAAACTCGGTGCAATTCTTTCAAGGTTAATCCAATCAACTTTTCTTCAATTTCCAAAAGAAAGTCTTCACGGTGTTCCGACATCTTGCTGTTCGTGTTAGTGACTCGATACACTTTTTTTCTTAAAATAAACAATAAAACGGCTCGGTGTCGTCCTAGCTAGACTGTAACCGTTAGCTCCGGAAGCTAAGCTACCTCGTGTCCCTTGCTCACACACACCGGTGTTTTTACCGTGTTTTTCTTCGCTGCAGAGTGATCCTCATCTTGATAGGAATCCCAGCGGTGCCTCCAAATTGTTACACCACTCAGACGGTGTGTATAAAAGTTCAGTTTATTCCTTCACAGTAGGATTTTTCACACAGCCAGTTCGAGTTCACTACCGCGGACACCAAACGTGTCTCTCCTTTACTACACGGCCCAACTTCTCTGCCAAAAGTGTCTCTTCTTTACATGTATTACAGTAAGTTGAACCACAAACCACTACACAGCTAGCCCCCTATGGCAGGATGAAGAATGCACATACTTCAATGCATTACTAAACAGAATGCAGCTAAATTATGTGTTGTCTGTAAACCCAACAAAATACTTCCGATAAGGTTAACTCCAGGTGCTACATGAGCAAGAAACATGCGTTTCAGCCCATTCTGATCTTTTTGTGATGTTTTAACCTTGTTGCTGTCATTTCAACACTTTTACACTTTTTTCTTAACAGTAGCTGTTAAACACACATTTCTATGCAGGAAACGTGCGTTCCGGCATCTTCTGAGCTTTTTGTGATGTTTTAACCTTATTTCTGGTTTTTCAACAGTTTTACACTAATTTCTTTAAAGTAGCTGTTAAAAACACTTTGCATGCATTTTGGCATCTTCTGACCTTCTCATGATCTGGAAACCTTGTTTCTGTCATTTCAACAGGTTTACACTAGTTTCTTAACAGTAGCTGTTACATACACATCTACATGCAGGAAAACGTGCATTTCCGCCTATTTTGAGCTTTTTGTAATGTTTTAACCTTGTTGCTGTCATTTCAACAGATTTACACTAGGGCGAAATGCTGTTACGATAATATAGAGTGTGTTAACGAGCGACTGGTAAGAAAAAACTAGTGAGATAACTGTTGAAATGACAGCAAAAAATGTTAAAACTATCACGAAAAGATCAGAAGAGGCCGGAAAACGCACGTTTCCTGCAGGAGATGTGTGTTTATCTAGTTTTATGAAGATACTTAGCGG
>NW_022605612.1:528297-528421 GCF_008692095.1 Etheostoma spectabile | reverse complement strand
TGTTGCTGTCATTTCAACATTTTTACAGTTGTTTCTTAACAGTAGCTGTTAAACACACATCTAGATGCAGCAAACATGCATTTCGGCCTCTTCTGAGCTTTTTGTGCTATTTTAACGTTGTTGC
>NW_022605612.1:528101-528198 GCF_008692095.1 Etheostoma spectabile | reverse complement strand
TGTTTTAACCTTGTTGCTTTCATTTCAACAGGTTTACACCAGTTTCTTTACAGTAGCTTTAAAACACACATATCCATGCAGGAAACATGCGTTTCGG
>NW_022605612.1:527907-528091 GCF_008692095.1 Etheostoma spectabile | reverse complement strand
GCTTTTTTTGATGTTTCATCCTTACTTCTGGTTTTTCAAAAGGTTTACACTAATTTCTTAACAGTAGCTGTCAAACACACTTTGCATGCATTTTGGCATCTTCTGACCTTCTCATGATCTGTTAACCTTGTTGCTGTCATTTCAACAGTTTTACACTAGTTTCTTAACAGTAGCTGTAAAACAC
>NW_022605612.1:527639-527824 GCF_008692095.1 Etheostoma spectabile | reverse complement strand
GTTTACACTCATTTCTTAACAGTAGCTGTAAAACACACATCTCCATGCAGGAAACATGTGTTTCGGCCTCTTCTGAGCTTTATTTGATGTTTCAACCTTACTTCTGGTTTTTCAACAGGTTTATACTAATTTCTTAACAGTAGCTGTTAAACACACTTTGCATGCATTTTGGCATCTTCTGACCT
>NW_022605612.1:518463-525963 GCF_008692095.1 Etheostoma spectabile | reverse complement strand
CACGATAGGGGGGAGAAATTCTAGACCAATTATTGTTCAGCCCTAGGGAAAGAAAAGCAACCGAACAAACTTGAAGAAGACCGAAAGAAGAACACAAAATGGTACAAGCAAGAACAAACTGGTAAAGATAAAAAGGAAGCACGAAAAAGAAAAGAAACAACAGAACCCAAAAAGTAAAGAAGAAAAGAAAGAGAGAAAGTAAAAGAACAACTTGTAGAAAAGTATATTAGTTATTTTTTGTTAGAAGAAGTTTTATGATATTATATTTTGTAGAACTGTATTATTCCTTACTTATGGCAAGTTTTATTCTGAGGTGGTATGGTATTTGATTGTATGAATGGCTCTATTTGATAATGAAGTTATGAATCTCGTATATGGAATATGGAATTGAAGTGAGCTTTAATACGCTCTAACTTCTTATTTTTATTAAAGGGTTTTGTTTGTGGTGTTTAGGGTAGGGGAAGGGGATGGGTAGAGTTTGTTCTAGTGTAGAGTTTTTGGTTTTGTTTTTTTGGTTAGGTTTTTTTTATTTTAGCCGTTTTCTTTTAAAAATTTGGTGCAAAATTATGTCCCCAAAAAAAAAAATTTTATTTTTGCAAATCAAAAAAAGCTTCCTATTTTAGAGTTTTTAGTTCGTTTTTATATTATTATTTTAATTTAAAGGGGGTTTGCTTTTGTGGTGCAAGTGGAAACTTTTTTAAAGGCTGGGGTGCATGCAAGTGGGTAGTGCGGTGTGCAAGTAGTGGGAGGCGGTGCAAGTGGAAGCAATTAGGAAGTTGGTTTTTTTATTTAAAGGGGGCTCGGGGAGTTTTGTTTTAATGTTTTTTAAAGGGTGTTTGCAAGTGGAGCACAACAATGCAAGTGGAGGGAAGCAATTGTGCAGAAGCAATTTGTCTCCAGAAGGAAACAGAAAATTTTTATCTCAATGGTGGCCAGGGATGTGTTTGTACACAGGGATTCTAAATGATTTCAGAGCAGGAGAGAAGGGAAAAAAGAAAAAAAAAAAAAAAAAAAAAAAAAAAAAAAGTGGTTTTGCTCGGCTCCTGTCTTCTGTTGATTTTGTTAGGTTAGGGGATCTAATGTTTGGCTTAGGAGTTATTCTAAAAACTACTACAGGCATCAAGGGTTGTGAGATTAGAAGTCACAAGCCAGGATCAGTGTCTGACTTTATTCTGTTTTCACATACACACACACACACACACCTTAGTGATTTTTCCAGTGACATCTTCTCTGGGTCATGCTTCATCTGCATGAGGCCAGAGGTCAGAGATTGTGATTTTGAAAACCCCTGATGCCGCATGTCAGAACTAAACTTACATTCCACTTAGGTTTGTCTCATCACAGAAAACAGAGGAACGTTTTGTTAAGATTTTTTTCAAAAAGATAAACAGATTGACGCTTGAAGTCTGAGTGTGCTTACGTTATACTGGCATGAAATAGATGCAGTAGAAGTAATAGAAGTAGTAGAAGTAACCTCCCTTGATTAGAAGGTAAGTGTTTTAAGAATCGGCACTCATAGCTCATATCTCGCTTTTTGTCTTAAACCTTTTCACAGATAGTGGGAGAAAGAAACTCATGTCACACAATGTTAGTGTGATCCGCGGGAAGGAAAGAAGCGAAACCACGCACACACACACACATTTTTTGATATTAAGCTGTGAATGTTTTTCCCCCATCAGGAGCTTCTCAACGTGCTGGCCCAAGGACGAACCATTGTGGGACAAGCGCATAAAATGTGAAAAATCTCGTAAAAAATTGTCAGCCTGATGGTCACATCCCCACCGCGCACAGGACTTCAGGGCCCAAAAATTATCAGTAATATGAAACACAAGAGGGCGATTTGGGATAATGAAATCGCTCGGACTTAGACCGATAGGCTATTAGAGCATGTACTGGGCCTTAGGGAGGGAGTTAGTTTGTTTTAGTTTGAGGTGGTTGCTGCGGGGCATGGGTTTGTTAAAACCCAGGCCTCAGTGCACGTAAACTGGGGGGACTTCTTAGAGTGGAAAGACCTGGAGGCCCCCTAGAGGTTATTCAGCAAGACCATTGGGGGAGGGAGGAGAGGAGAATAGACATGGGGGGTGGGCCCGGGGGGGCGTCTGGTGGAGGGTGTTAACCCAGCCTGGAGTCAATCAGTCACACTGAGAAAGAAACACTTACGGGCTGGGAGGTAATAATGTGAGGGTCTGGGGGAATGTAAAACCAAACCATCAGGTGCATCGTTTTGCGGGTGTCTCCGTAGTCTTGAGTGGAGGGACGGTAACCTGAGGGTGTAAAAGGGCCAGCCTCTCCAGGGCCACTTCAAGGGGTCTTTTGGAGGGAGTGTTCAGTGTAAGGGTGCTGGCAATGTTTAACCCAGCCTCAGTGCATAATTTACTAAAAAAAAGGGAAATAGAGAGGAGGCCTGTAATCCCTGGAGGTTCAAAGGCCCAGACAGAAGGAAAGCCACTTAATGGGCATTTTGGAGAGACAGCATGGGGACCTGATGGAGGGCTTTTGTCACCCCAATGCTGGAGGGTCACAGCCAGGAATAAGAGCCACTATTTACTGGGCCTTGGGAGCTCACTTCTCCTCTCCTTGGGAGAGGGAAGTAGAATGTGAGGGTGATGGGAGCCATTGTCTCAAAACAAAAGACTATGGTGCAGTTATTTAACTGGGACTTCTTTAACCTATTCTTAAAGCTTTTTCTTTTAAAGTGGAGGGCTGTAGCCATGGAGTTCATCGGCCATCCATCCTCTTACATCCGCCCTGAATGAACTCTGTGCTGAACTGAAAAGCCCCTCTTAATGGGCCTTGGGAGGAGGCTTGTGGGGGTTCGGGATGGTGTTAACCTATTATTTTAGGTTTCATCAGCCAGGACTAGAACCCCGAGGTCAAAGGCCAGCCCTCACAGGCACTTCATTGGGCATTGGGATGAGTAGTGAGTTTGATGGGTGCTGGTGAGCATGCTTTGGAGCCATGTTAAGGCCAAGCCTCAATGGCATGTGAGCTGAGGGCCTTAAAGTGGGAGGGCCTTTAGAACGGGATGTCTTCAGCAGACATAGATCCATCTTTTGGCTCCTTGGGAGGGGAGAGGGAGCCATCATGAGGGCTGAGGGTTGTGAACCCAGCTCGTGCATACAACGTAGACTTTAGAGTGGGGGGCCTGTATACTGGAGGCAAAGCATCAGATGAAAGCGGACTGCTGATAGGGCTTGGGCCTTGGGGGGGAGTTTGGGAGGGATGTGTAGGAAGTGTTTGTGTGAGGGTGCTGGGGCTGGTGATCTGGGGCAATGTTTTTTAACCAGGCCTCACAAACCCAATTTTGGGCTTCTGATCTTGGAAAAAGGGGAGCTGAAGTGTGATGGAGAATGTTTAACTGGCCCCTCACACTTACTGGGCCCACCCCTTGGAGGGAGCATGGATAGTGCTGCTGGAGCATGTTACCCTGCTTCATTGCCCCTTAATGGGCCTTTAGGAGGGGGAGCATGAGGATGCTGGACCCGGTTGTTGACCCAGCCTCAGTGGCATAAAAACCTGGGAACTTTGATGGAGCGTTGTATTCCCTGTGGAGTCGAAGGACAGACTGAGAGACAACGTACTGGGCATTCCTTGGAAGGAGCATGGGATGATGGTGAGGGTTGGTTAACCAGTCCTGGAACGGTCATCAGCCAGGGACTAAGAGCCAATTACTGGGCCTACGGAGGGAGGTTTAGTTTTTTAGTTTTAGGCATAGTTTTTTTAGGGTAGTTTTAGTTTTTTTAGGGGGCTGGCATGTGAAACACAGCCTCAGTTGCATTGTTTTGGGCGTAGGGGAGTGAAGGTTCTGAATCCTTGAGGTCAAAGTCAAGACTGAAGCCACTTCCTCGGCCTCCTCCTTGGGAGGGCGCATGGGGGTGCCTGGAGGATGCTGTTTAAACCGGCTGGAGGTTCATCGGCCAGTCTTAGAGCACTTACGGGCCTCGGGGGATGTCAAAGGCAGCCCTTACAGCCTCTTACAGGGCGTTTAAGAGGGAGTTTGAGGGGAAGCTTAAGCCATGTTTTAAACCAGCCTCATTTGCAGCGTTTGGGGAATCTTAGAGTGGAGGCCATATAGCCCTGCGGTTCAAAGGCAGGCTCACAGCAACTCACTGGGCTTGATGTGCGAGTGTGAAGTGGTGGTGGGGGCTGAAGTGTGTTTTTTACCCGCCTCTGGCATTGTACCTGTGACTTAAAGTGGGAGGGCGTTGTAGCCCTGGATGGTAATACAAGCCAGACTGAAAGACACTTAATGGGACTCTTTGGGACTGGGTTGTGAGGGGTACTGTGAGGGTGTTTTTTAAACCAAGCCTCCTGGAGGTGGGTTCAACAGCCAGATTTGTGTTTTTAAAAGAGACCCTTATGGGCCTTGGGAGTGATGGTGGGAGGGTGGATGATGGTAATTTTAAACCAGCTTCAGTGGCATAGTTTGGGGCTTAGAGTGGCTGGCCATGTAGCCCTTGAGGTTATCAGCCAGGACTTAGAGGCCACTTATGGGCCTTGGTTGTAGGGAAGGGTGGTAATGGTGGTAGTGGTGGTAGGGTGTGCTGGGGTATTATAACCAGCCCTCAAGTGCATCGTTTTTGTGGCTAGAGTGGAGGGCCCTGAATCCTTGGGGTCTCAAAGGGCCAGCCCTCACAGGCACTCATGCCCTGGGAGTGAGTTGATGGTGCTGGAAGCTGTTAGACAAGCCTCAATGCATGGACTGGACCTTCAAGGGGAGGGGACCTGTAGGCCTGGATGTCTTCAGCCAGACCTCTATCCACTTTGCGGGCCTTGGAGGGAGCATGAGGGGTTTTGCTCTTGAGGGTGGTGAAACCAGCTCGGGGCCTCCGTGCATACAACTTGGAACTTTGAGTGGTGGCCATGTTATCCCTGGAGTGTCAAAGGTCAGACCTGGATTCAGACTGAACTGAAGCCCTTATGGGCCCAGGGGAGGGAGGAGTGTCGGGGTTTGCTGCTGGGGCAGTTAAACCCGGCCCTCACAACCACTCTGGGCATCCTTGGGGAGGAAGCTTGATGTTTGAGGTTGGGCTGGAGCATGTTCATGTTTTTACCTGGCTCACAGCCACCTACTGGGCTCTCCCGTTGCTTGAGGAGGAGCATTGAGGTGCTGGAGCATGTAAACCTGCCTCATTGCCACCCTTACTGGGCCTGAGTGAGGGTGAGCATATGAGCGCCTGACTCTGATGACCCGGTGCTTAGTGTTAACCAGCCTCAGTGCCTATATAACTGGGGAATTTGAGTGGCGGCGGTGTATCCTATAGGTCGAAAAGGTCAGACGGCGAGAAGCCACTCTACTGGGCCTTGGGGGACTTGGAAGAGCAATGGGGGTGGTTTGCTGGGGGGGGATTTTGGGGGGAGGGTTGTTTCTTGTTTTACCCACCATGGAGGCAACAGCCAGATCTAAAAGCTACTTACTGAGCCTTGAGAGTAGAGTAGGGGCGGAGCATGTTAAACAAGCCTCGCTGTGCATTGTATTTAAACTGGGACTTAGAGTGTCTCGGCCTGTAGCTGGAGTTCATCAAGCCAGAATTAGTAGAGACCATTTTATGGGGCCTTGTGGGAGGAAGTGGAGGTGTGAGGGTGCTGGGTTGTTTTTTATTAACCCAGACCAGCCTCCACTGCATCGTTTTGGGGGCTTTAGCTTCTTGCGTGAGAGGCCTGTAAGCCTGAAAGGTCCTCAAGGTCATCTCAAAAGAAAACTTACTGTGCTTAGGAAGGATGTTTAGTGTTAAGGGAGATTCTAACAGTGCTTTAAAACACAACATCTCCATGCTGGAAGGGAAACGGGGAGGAAAAGGAAGTGCTTTCGGGCATTCTGAGCTTGTTGTGATGTTTTAAGCTTGTTGCTTTCATTTCACAGGTTTACATTAGTTCTCAAACAGTAGAGTTTAGCTGTTAAACACAAATCTCCATGCTGGATGGGGCAACGTGCTTTTCAGTTTCTTCTGAGCTTGATGTGATGTTTTTTTAAACCTTGTTGTGGCTTTGCTGTCATTTCAACAGTTTTACATAGTTCTCAACAGTAGCTTTTTTTTTTTTTTTAAAACCACAATCTCCATGCTGGAAAAACGTTGCTTATCAGCCTCTTCTGAGCTTGTTGTGATGATGTTTTAACCTGTTTCTGGTCATTTCTTTCAACAGTTTTACAAAGTATTTTCTTAAACAGTTGCTTTTTTTTTTATTAACCAAACACACATATCCATGCTGGAAGGGAAAACTTGTTTTCAGCCTCTTCTGAGCTGTTGTGTTGGATGTTTAACCTTGTTGCTGTCATCAACAGTTTTTTTTTTTTTAAATTAGTGTATACCAAACAGTAGCTGTTGTTTTTTGTTTTTTTTAAAACCATGAAACACACAAGTATCCATGCTGGAGGAACGTGGCTTTTCGGACTTTCTGAGCTTAGTTGTGATGTTTTATTTAAGCTTGTTTCGTCATTTCAACAGGGTACATTAGTTTATAAAACAGTAGCTGTTTTTTTTTTTTTTTTTTTTTAACCACACATCTCCCATGCTGGGAAACGGGCTTTTCAGCATCTTACTGGGCTTGTTGTGATTGTTTTTTTTAAAACCTTGTTTTTTGCTGTCATTTCAACAGTGTACGTAAGTTTCTTAACAGTAGCTTTTAAAAAACCACACATCTTCATGCTGGAGGAAAAAAACGTGCTTTTCGGGCCTCTTCTGAGCTTTGTTATGTCTTTAAACCTTGTTGCTGCTTGTCGTTTCAACGTTTTACATTAGTTTCTAAAACAGTTTTGCTTTTTTTAAATAAAACACACATCTCCATGCTAAAAACGTGCTTTTTTCAGCCTCTTCTGAGATTGGTTGTGATGTTTTAGCTTGTTTCTTTCATTTCACAGGTTACATTAGTTTCTAAAAAGTAGCTTGGTTTTTTTTTTTATTCATTGTTAAACACAAAATCTCCATGATGGACCGTGTGGCGTTTCCAGCCTCTTCTGAGGGCTTTTTGTGATCAAGGTTTTTTTAACCTTTTGCTGTTTATTTTTTCAACGTTTTACATAGTTTCTTAAAGCGTAGCTTTAAACAAACATCTCCTGCTGGAAAAACGTGCTTTTCAAGCCTCTTCTGAGCTTTGCTGTGATGTTTTAACCTGTTGGCTGTCTTTCAACAGTTTTAACATTAGGGTTTCTCAACAGTAGCTGGTTAAACCACACATCTCCATTGCTGGAAAAAACAGGGCTTTTCAGGCTCTTCTGAAGCGTGTTGGATTTTGTTTTAACCTGTTGATGGCATTTCATTTCAAACGTTTAAATTAGTTTATTAACAATTGCTTTTTTAAAAAACACACAATCTCATGCTGGAGAAACTTGCTTTTCTTTTCAGCCTCCTTCTGAGCTTGGTTGAGATGTTTTAACACTTGTGTCATTTCAACAGGTTTACACTAGTTTCTTAACAGTAGCTGTTAAACACACATCTCCGTGCAGGAATCTTGCGTTTCGGCCTCTTCTGAGCTTTTTGTGATGTTTTAACCTTGTTGCTT
>NW_022605612.1:518150-518453 GCF_008692095.1 Etheostoma spectabile | reverse complement strand
AGGTTTACACTAGTTTCTTAACAGTAGCTGTTAAACACACATGCACATGCAGGAAACGTTCGTTTCTGCCTCTTCTGAGCTTTTTGCTATGTTTTAACATTGTTGCTGTCATTTCAACATTTTTACACTACCTTTCCTACAGCTCTAGTCAAAGCAAACACCTCTGTCCTAAGCCCTTTGATTAACACTGTAATAAACCACTCCTTCCAGTCTGGCAATGTTCCATCTGCCCTTAAAACTGGCATAATCAGATCACTTCTGAAAAAACCCACCCTTGATCCAGAGACACTTTCAAATTACAGG
>NW_022605612.1:517156-518140 GCF_008692095.1 Etheostoma spectabile | reverse complement strand
ATCTCTCATTCCTCTCCAAAGTACTGGAAAAAATTGTTGCTGCCCATCTCCAGGACCACCTTAAGCATAACAACCTTTTTGAAAAATTTCAGTCTGGTTTCGGCTCTGCTCACAGCACCGAAACAGCCCTGGTCAGAGTCACAAACGACCTACGAATAGCAGCTGATGCTGGCTCACCTTCCCTTCTCATGCTCCTCGATCTGTCTGCTGCTTGTAACACTGTGAATCATGACATACTCCCTCACCGTCTACACCAAGGCCACGGACTCATCTGGACACTGTCTCTGACTGGTTTGAAATCATACATCACGTACGAGCACAAGTACGTTTCACTTGGCAGGGCAAGGTCGCCGGCAACACCAAGTACCTCGGGTGGATGCTCCCCCCTCGGGTCAGTCTTGGCCCAGTTCGCTCGTCATCATTTACACCTCCCCTCGGCCACGTCAGCGTTGCCCTGGGTCTCATTTCACTGTTATGCCGATGACACACAGACTGCTGTAGCGTGAAATATGACTCACAACTCCAGCTGGCAACTACAGCACTGCATTCACCCCGTGCTTCAACACTCCCACCTGTCTGGAGAGAGATAAGGTTTGATGAAAGCACAATTTCTCAGTCAAACAGCTCCAAAACGCGAGGCAATCCTGGTGTTGGCACCCTCACAGTGCAAGTCACGTCTATTTCCCGATAACCGTATTACCATCTCGTGTTGTGAAGAACTCCGGCTCTCCACAACAGTCACGCAATCTTGGTGTAAGTATGTTGATCACAACTCACGCGGTTGAATCCCCTATCTAAAACCTCATGCAAGATCTCCTTCTATACTGGCTCAGAAATAGTTGCAAAAATCCGTTCTACACTCACCTTAGCTGATGCTGAAAAACTGGTCCACGCCTTTGTTTCCTCCAGACTGGATTACTGTAACGCTCTTCTCATCGGGATCCCTATCAAGAGTCTGCAGAAACTGCAATATGTTCAGAACAG
>NW_022605612.1:516856-517146 GCF_008692095.1 Etheostoma spectabile | reverse complement strand
ATCCTGATGAGAGTGCGAAAGTATGACCACATCACACCCATTCTCCACTCACTTCCCGTTTTTGCTCGGATTGAATACATGGTCTCAATTCTCACCCACCAGTGAATCTATGGAAATGCTCCCCCCCTACCTGAAAGAACTACTCATCCCTCAAACTACAACACGATCCCTCCGCTCAAACAACTCCAACCGCCTCCGAATTCCCAGAACTAAGCTCAGCACCATGGGTGATTTTTGCATTCTGCTCTGCCGCTTCTCAGACGTGGAATGCCCTCCCTGACCATCTAAGG
>NW_022605612.1:513100-516846 GCF_008692095.1 Etheostoma spectabile | reverse complement strand
CACCACAGACTTTTGAGACTTTTAAAAAAGGACTAAAAATATTTCTTTTTAGCAGAACTTATGAGTTTTAACAATAGAACTGCCGGGATTCCATAACTACTAGAACTGCCGTAAGCGGTCATTTTGACCACAAGATTCTAAACTCTAAACTCTGATGCAGGTATTGTGTTAGGATATCTTTAGAAAAGCAAAATAACACCAAAATGTAAAATTATACGTGTTTAATTATACACTTGAGTTGCCCAGGTGTTTCAATAATTCATATCATGGCATAGTAAAACATAATTATTCCATTCACATCTGTAAAATATGGTGTGTAAATTCATTCAACATAACTTATAACATGCAAATAACACCTAAAAGTATCTTATTTGAACATTTATAACCTAACCTAACCTGTCACTGCCTCCGTGTTGGTGTCTGCTGTGGTGTGCAGCGCTGCTCGGACTGTGCCCCGCTCCCTTTCTCCTCTCTAAACTGTCTGTCCAGCTCTCTGCCAGTTCTGCCTGAACTTTCTTTCGGACAATTTTACTGCTGGTGCACTCCTTGGAGAGGATGTGTGCAACGATTCCAGCAGTTGAGGGAGGATGTATAAAGTTACATGAACACGTAGGCAGCCAACGTCCATCTAGCTCCGTGTACCGCTCCTTTCACAGGCGAGCGCCCGGCGTGCCTTCTGATTCAGAACGGAGTCTTTCCACGCCGTATCATTGTGGTAGCTAGCGTTCAACTCTGGCTTGTCCTTCGGCCCATCGCTGATTCCCACCCTGTTACTCAAGACGCTTATGATGTTTCTTTGGCAGAGACGCTGATGGTAACAAGCAACCAATATGCATCTTCAACCGCGCGAAAGATTAAAAACAATACCGGAAAATCCGAGCGGTCACAATGACCGTGTATGGCCGAAATAGGAAAAGTGATTTATTTCTTTGCCTAGTGTGTAATGTATATAAAACTATTTTTAATTAAATATAGAGCCTTTTAGGAAAAGTCAGGTACCAGCAGGATTGTATTTTTATCCAGCAAAGTTATTACATAAATAAATTTCAAACCGTCAAAATGACGTAGGCCGTCTAGTGTTAACTTTGCACAAAAAGTTGTGCACTATATAGATAATTTACACTGTGTTTTTTTTTTTACCTTGCTTTTATGATCTTACTGTGGCACTTTGAGATTTGTTTAAATGTAAAGTGCATTACAAATAAAAAATTATTATTATTATTTCTTAACAGTAGCTGTTCAACACACATCTTCATGCAGGAAACGGGCGTTTTGGCCTCTTCTGAGCTTTTTGTTATGTTTCAACCTTATTTCTGTAATTTCAACAGGTTTACACTAATTTCTTAACAGTAGCTGTTAAACACACATCTCCATGCAGGAAACATGTGTTTCAGCCTCTTCTGAGCTTTTTGTGATGTTTTAACCTTGTTGCTGTCATTTCAACAGGTTTAGACTCATTTCTTAACAGATCTTGATACAGACATATCTCCATGCAAGAAACATGCATTTCGGTCTCTTCTGTACTGCTTTTGTTGTGTAAACCTTGTTTCTGTCATTTCAACAGCTTTACATTAGTTTCTTAATAAAATACTAATACACATTGTTTTTACTGCCGGCGCCATCTTGTGACAGCCGCGACCGTAAGTACCACAATGCTCTTCATCTCCTGGTACACAAACCATATCAAACGTACTATCTTCCCTCTACCAAACTGCTCTAAGGTTAGAAATTAAACAGTTTAAGCATATCTGTATGAGTATACAAGTTTTAAAGCTTCACAAACCCGTAAAACAGAAGAAAATATTAACCGGAGACGAGCTCTTGCATTCAGTACAGCTTTGCTCAGCAGAATGACAAAGCAGCGAGAGTCCGCTCACTGAGTGTCCGTTAGAGCAACGCGCAACGCCACACTGCCCCCTGCTGGCAGCACTAAGAATGCTGTACTATAAAGAGCCTTTTACTCTTAGCAGAAAGAAATGATTAGCCATTATGGCTTATATCAAACGGTTCTCTCTCATTTAAATAATATCCTAAGATAAAACAGACAAAATTACGTAAAATCTGACCATACATTTCTTGTGCGTCACACGATGATAGAAACAAGGTTTACACATGTAAACCATTTGTTTCTTAACAGTAGGTGTCTTTGACTGCACTTGCACAGGTCCAGGGCCCAACAATGGATTATCTCAAGAAGTTTTTAAATCAGTTTTAACAACTTTTGTTACAATATCTTCATGAGGTAGGTATTGTTCTTGACGCAAGGATTTCTCTCCATTCTTTTCAGCAGCTCAAAGGTAAGTGAACTTCGTGCAGGTCAACAGTCTAAGCTTCTGCCTGATTTGCTGACAGTACATCTCCTATCTTCTTCAAAATAAACTTCCTGGCCACTGGCCACTCTCACTTTAGAAGTGTTAACCTCCTTCAAGGTGGGTACTCTGTTGAAGTTTAAAAGTATTGGATCTGCCCAGAGCCGCTACGGATCTGCCATAACCAATCACAAACGTTTGGTCGTGACGTCAGCTTAGCTAACGTTAGCCTTAGCTAACTCCTTCAACACTGACGGAGCAAGCTGGAAAATCAAAGTTTTGGCTGGAAAAACTTGCAAATATACCGCAAACCCAGACAAAGTAATTGTAAATGTGCTGTGTTTATTTTTGTGTGGCACTCAGATTGAAGGATACAGATTTCAACAAGCTGTTGAAAGAGGAAGACAATATATAGTACAAATAAAGATGTCAAATCATAAACCTACATAAAGAGCGCAATATAAATAGTCCATTTACCATTGTCAACAAAGGTCATCAAAACCGACAAATGGTTCCTAATAAAAAATATTAATTATTTTGTTGTTTATTATTGTTAATATAGATTGTTAATAATGTGTTCGTTATTATTATCTAATCCTGTTGAATTGATGTATTGTTATTTATGTTTAAACCAAAGCCGTCATTAAAAAGCTAATTAAAAACCCTTCCCTGGGTAACATGCTACATCATTGTATATGATCAATTCCACAATATCCTGCTGTGAAAAATACTCAATAGCAAACAAAATAAGTTTTAATCCATGTTTTAAAAAAGTCCCCAACATATGTTTGAGTAATAATTGCTAAAAACTACAGTGCCCAACTGTTTTATGAAATTAGTTTTATGACAAGAATTAGAGTTTACAGCCTGTAGCCAAGTCTATTTCATTTATACAGCCCAAAACAACAAAAATCACAAACTTCCCTCAAGGGGCAGGGGCAATTCCAGGATTTTTAAACTGGGGTGGGGTGGCACAGGGGGGACCAACAATCAGTCAGCAGGGGGAGAGGAGAAGGGAGGGGGAACAATTTATCAGAATACAGTATAGCAAATCTGCTTAGAAATATATGACATATTGGATAGGATAGAACAGCATTATATAATTCTATAATTTTGTATGGACCTTCTCTTCTGTGGAAATCTGGACAATACATTTTTTGTGGGGGAATTTGAGTGCTTTTCTTAATTTTGTGTTGAATATAGGAACGTTTGATTTGAACCTTGAATTGTGTGTTTGTTGGATTTATCTTTACGTTTGTTTAATCCGTATTGGGTGTACATTTTTACATGTGCACACTTGTGAGATTTAATCAACATGTATCCATCTTCCTCTGCTTATCTGGACTGGGTCAGACGACCCCAAACTTCCCTTTTCTGAGCTACATCAACCAGCTCCGACTAGGGGAACCCCAGGCGTTCCCAGGCCAGGTTGGAGAT
>NW_022605612.1:512892-513090 GCF_008692095.1 Etheostoma spectabile | reverse complement strand
CACCTAGTCCTGGGTCTTCCCCAAGGCCAAAGCCCAGCTGGACGTGCCTGGGACATCTCCCTAGGGTGGCGTTAAGGAGGCATCCTTACCAGATGTCTGAACCACCTCAACTGGCTTCTTTCGACGCGAAGGAACAGCGGCTATACTCCGACCTCCTCCCGGATGACTGTGCTTCTTACCCTATCTCTAAGGGAGACG
>NW_022605612.1:505580-512882 GCF_008692095.1 Etheostoma spectabile | reverse complement strand
TCCTGAGGAAACCCATTTCGGCCGCTTACACCCTGGATAGCGTTCTTTCCGTCATGACCCAGCCTTCATGACCATAGGTGAGTGTAGGAACAAAAACCTACCTGTTTGGTCTAAATCCTACCAATATTATACAGGAGGGACAATCATACAGTTGTGTTCAAAATAACAGCAGTCCAACATCACAAACCTCATAAATCATATTTTTGGTAGAAGTGATATTTCTACATGGCAAATAATTTACTATTAATTGTTGTAGAGTCATAGAAAACCAACAGACCAAACAGTCATGACATGTATACTGCTCCTTCTGTGTAATTTAATCTGTAATTGAAAGGGACATGTTCAAAATAATAGCAGTGTTGTGTTAAAATAGTGAGGTGATTTATTCTGTGAAGAAACGGGTGTCAATTATGGCCCATATTTAAGGAAGGAAAGAAGCAAATGTGCTGCTGGTTATAGTGCATTTCACACTGAAATACGCGGCAAAACGGGTCTACATTGCTCTGAGAAAACAGCGGACTTTGATTAAAAAATTGATTGGACAGGGTAAAACATGTAAAGAAATGCAGAAAATTATAGGCTGCTCAGCCAAAATTATTTCAAAAGCCTTGAAATGATAACCAATGATCAGCTCCAGGAAAATCAAAGAAAACTTAAAGTTACCTGGGAGTACTGTTACTATCAGAAGAAAGCTATGTGAAGCAAAGCTATCAGCTAGAAGTTCCCGCAAAGTCCCATTGCCGAAAAAAAGACTGTGCTGAATAGGTTGAAATTTGCCAAAGGACACGTTGACTGACCAAAGGAGAAACATTCGCAACATTCTGTTGACTGATGGGAGCAAAATTGTTTTCTTTTTGGGTCTAGGGGCTGCAGACAGTTTGTTTGACGACCCCTATGCACTGAATTCAAGCCACAGTACACTGTGAAGACAGTAAAGCATGGTGGTGCAAAAATCATGTTATGGGGATGTTGCTCATTGTGGTGTTGGGACTATTGCCAAACAGGGGTCATGAATCAGGTTCAACAAATCAAAATACTGAGGTCGTGTTTCCTTATGCTGGAGAGGAAATGCCTTGGAAATGGGTCTTTCAACAAGACAATGACCCAAAACCCACCAGTTAGCGAGCAAAGTCTTGGTTCCAGATCAACAAGATTGATGTGATGGAGTGGCCAGCCCAAACCCCAGACCTCAATCCCATAGAACACCATAAGGACACAGGGTGCATCAAAAATGCTTTTTCTGAGGCAAAACCCAGTAATCCAGAGGAATTGTGGAATGTAGTTCAATCGTTCTGGGCTGGAATACCTGTTCACAGGTGCCAAAAGTTGGTCGACTCCATGCAACAGAGATGTGAAGCAGTTCTTAATGGTAAAGTAATGGTTATGCAACTAAATATTAATGTAGTGTTTCAAGGTAAAGCAAGCCATTGAGAAATGAAAAATGCAAATACTGCGATTTTTGAACAGCCTTTCTGTAAAGGTATTAACACAAACCTGATCAATTTTGTTCATTTTTTGATTTGGAATTGAATGTGCAGTGCAGTGAATTAATTGATATTATGGAATTAAAAAGCTATTCTAAGGATTTTGACCATTATTTACTTTTTTAACATGCTGCTATTATTCTGACAACTGCACCCTGTCAAGTAAGTTGAGATCATGACGCTCTAACTACAAGGTCTGAAGGGACAAATGTAAACACAGAATTCATCGAGGATGAAGGGGGGCTTTCCAACTGTACACACTGTGACTGTAAGGTACTTTCTAAGCTGAATAACACAAGACTAGTAAATAGAAAGTCATAGGTACTTACCAGATAATTATGTGATCAATCAAAGAGAGGTAAGACATGTTGTGTACTAAATGTAACAATTTATAAAAATTACCTGAAATACAATTGTAACAATGAGACAGAATGAAGGAGATTATGATTTCAATGAGAAATGTAGAAGCTAAGACCATTGCCATAATGTTGAGACATCGTGAGCATGTTGTGAAATACAGAATTGGGTGTAACAGCATTATGACTATGAGTCATCGAAGAGACGGGAAGGGATGAGTGTGTGCTTAGAGTAAAGCAAGTAAAAGATGTGTTTGTGCTAAGAGAGTTCTGAGGGACGCTTTGTGTGTCCAGGATATATAAAGAAAATGTAAAGAAAGATTGGTGTTATTCCTCGGCTGATCTCAGAAGGCGTTGGACTGGACGCAAGGACAGCATCGGACCAAAACCAAGAGAAAGGAAATTTGAGCAAAACAAAAACTTTCCTCAATGGATTCAAAGAGACAAAAGCCAAAACCAGCTGAAAAGTCATCGGAATCTGGATGTATTTTCTACTTCAACTGTAACCATGTCTGACGATTCCTAACAGCACTGGCGAGGGCTTTGGAAAAAGCCTTGATGTTTCCAAGGGACTCTAAGGACACGCAGAAGCAAGGATAAGAAACCCTTCGCGGGGATCTGAATCTTCCTCCCTTTCGCTCCAAAAAAGTCGATCTTAAAATTGCCCAAGTTCAACAATTGCAATCAGGTGTTACCTTTCAGCCATTTTAATCACTTCTTAAGTTTTAATCAGTATCGTATATCATTTATTTCAGTTTAGCTATTTGATCACTTTAGTCTAATTATTTTGATTTGAATCACTTTAAGTTGTTTGCTTGCCCTTGCTCAATTCTGCAATAAAGTATATAATTACTGCATTTAAAGTACAAGTAGTAGATATTGAATTTATTTCTCTTTTACGGTTGTAATTCATTAGGTAAAGTGTGTTTAACATATTTATGGTTCTCATGGGTTACTCTAGCCACTGAAATTAAGTTATCCTTGGGGCCTATTTTCCCTGGCCACCAACCACAATCCTAGCAACCATACCAAGTGCCCTGATCAATAGGAAAAGAGTGGTTGTTTGCTAGTTATTGTTGTCGCTCTAGCTGTTAGAGGTTAAGGTAAATGTTTCTATGGTAACAGCAAGTTGGACCAATCAGAAACGTTGCTGTTACGCTTAGGATTGTGGGTAATATAGTTTTTCTACGTAAGATAGTGGATAATTGTTTTTCTTATAATGTTACAAGGTTGATTATCATACAGATTTCTAGCTTCATAAGGAGCAGAAACTGGGTTTCTACATTGGATGGTTTATACATTATGGCTGATAATCTAAATTCTTATGGAGAAAATGGGATTTTTACTATATATACACAAAAAATACTACAGAATTTATAGTTTACCCACCTCCTTTTTTACCACCACACCTCTGGTTGCACTTAATAGGGTAATTGTTGCGGTGGGGGGTGAGGTGAGGTTATAGTGAGGCAGCAGGCAGGAGGAAGCTTCAGCACGGCTTTATTGGTAACACAAAGAGGCAAAAAATCCAAAAGTTCCAAAAACCAAAACAGGCACAGGGGATGGCGATAACAAACGGGAAAACTCCACAAGGAACACTCACGAGGGATAATAAGGAGAGGATCACAGGGAGGGCAGGACCACAGGCAGAAAAACGCAGACTGGGGGAAACTCACGGTCAGGAGGAACTCGACGTTGAACAGCTACAGCACAAAATGATCAAGCACTAGACAAACGGAACACAGGTTAAATACACAAGGTAACGGGGAACAGGTGAGACATCAGGTGAATCACATTAGGGCGGGGCAGGACAAAAAATGAAAGCTAGACAAGACAAGACAGGAAGCTGACCATCAAAATAAAGCAGAAACAGACAGACACAGGGGAACAAGACAAGGCCAGGAACACAGGACCATGGAAAAAACAGACAAAAACACAAGGAGGCCAAAGAAAGGGAAACATACACCCAAAAAAAACCCCAAACCACAACATTACCCCCCCAAAGACAGATCCCAGATGTCAAAACAAAATAAAAACCCAAAAGAGAACAAAAAGCAACCCAGACAGGGCAGAAGACACCGGGAAAGGGGACCGAGGGACGGGGAATCCAGGGGGCCAAAGGCACTAGGGACAGAGGCAGGCAGGGAGCACAGGGGACAAAGACAAAGGGGAGCCAGAACAGGGAATGAGTGAGGGACCGAGAAGGAGGGAGGGAACGGGAAGGAGAGAGGGACTGTAAGGAGGGAGCAAGAGAGGGACTGGGAAGGAGAGAGTGACTGAGGAGGGAGCGACTGGAAGGAGGGAGCAAGAGAGGGACTGGAAGGAGGGAGCGAGAGAGGGACTGAGAGTTTGGTCACGGGAGCGACAACCGCTCACGTTTAAGTAGCTTAAGACTTGCCTTTTTTGATAAAGCTTATAGTTAGGGCATAGAATCGAATATTGTTAGGAGTCGTAGTAGTCACATTGTTTGTTCAGATTTATCTATCATATAATATAACTAAAGGGACTTGGATACAGCCCGATCCGGTTGGGGGGAGTTCTAGCCCCCGGCTGGAGCTCTCTTTACCTCGTCTCTCTTGGTTTTGTTGTAATAGTTTAGACAGCTGGGGACTTATTTTGATACCACTAGTTAGGGCATAGAATCGAATATTGTTGGGAGTGTAGCTAGTCCATAGTTTTCAGATTTATCTAACATCCAATCAAGATATAATAGAACCAAAGGGAGACTTGTCATACAGCCCGATCCGGTTGGGGAGAGTTATGGCCCGCCGGGCTGGAGCTCTCTTTACCTCGTCTCTCTTGGTTTTGTTGTATAGTTTAGACAGCTGGGACTTATTTTGATACACTGGCTCCTCTCTCCTCTATCTTTCCATCTTTCATTTATGTGCATCCATGTCCCAGAAATGCTTGTTACTAACCTATTTCTGGAGTCATTCCCGAGTCCTTATGTTCTTTTTTTCACCAGCATGTTCCCTTGGATCAGAGAGGCTCCGAATCAGGTAGCAGCTATTGCCATGGTTCCGCTACCGTTCTGTGATCCATGTTCAACTGCTACCTGTGGTGCCCTGCTAGTCTGCTACGTCCTGCTACGTCCTGCTACGTCCTGCTGTGCCTTGTATGCTGCCAGCGTCCTGCTATGCATGAACTACCACAAGAACTGCTACAACACTACTAATTTTTCTATTTTTGTTATTGCCACTCTTCATTCTAACCCCAACCCGGCCCCTCAACACCGCCTACCAGAGCCTGGGTCTGCCCGAGGTTTCTGCCTAAAAGGAAGTTTTCCTCGCCACTGTCGCACTGTTGCTTGCTCTGGAGGAAACTAGAACGTTGGGTCCTGTACATTCGAGTGTGGTCTACTGTAAAGTGTCTTGAGATAATCTTGTTATGATTGATACTATAATAAAATTGAATTGAATTGAATTAACAGCTACCATACACAATGCATAGGAATCATTACACTGTCTGCTAGTAAACAACAACAATAAACCCACTATTAATTATATTATATTAATGCAGTGTAACTAACATGTAAATAATGCACCTAAAATACAACATGGCAAGAATCACTAGCTAGCTACTTTAAATGAATGAACTGACATCAGTTATGCGATCTTACAGTTCTCAAAGACACACATGCAATCTCAACTGATTATCTCTGGACAGCTAGTTCTCTTTTCTTTTCTCACTTTTTCTCCTTATGCCGTACGCGCCTGCTCACAGTGTGAGTGCTACGTGTTCGCACTATTCTCTGACATGCACTCACAATCACACCTGATAGACAACCTTTTGTAGAAGGCTAAAGTAATGAGCAATTTTTGTAAAATAAGAAGTGAAAGTATCGATATTTGTGTTCAAATGTAAGGAGTAAAAGTAAAAAGTTGCCAAAAAAATAAGTAGTAAACTATCTGAAAAATCTCTTTACAGAAAACGAAGTATTTGTACTTTGTTACTTCCCATCTCTCGCAACAGATTGTACAAGTAACAGTGGTCAGCTAAATGTAATAAGACTCACAAAAATCCCTTTCTACTAATGCCGACCTTACCAATCTTTCAAGCGATTCACTGTTGCGCCATACATCTGAATGTAATCCAGCAAGTTTCCCTGAAGTTACCAGTTATGCTAACTGTACTAGCAATTTGGTTATTTTTTCAATGACTCGATTTTGTCAGTCATTGCAAATTCTTATAGTCTGTGACTAATCCTCGGTGACATTATGACAGATTGTCTTTAGATGTGAGATTGTTGTCTTATCCCTATTATCCACCATGCGTGTCTGCTCTGTTTTCTGGAGCCCCGCAACCCCCATGAGCAATTGCGGCCAATCAAGACTTGCTTATTCCACCACGGTCACCACCTGGCTCCATTAAACAACGCACCAGGTCTCCTCCTTGTGTTTTTGTCTGTTTTTTCCATGGTCCTGTGTTCCTGGCCTTGTCTTGTTCCCCTGTGTCTGTTTGTTCCACTTTCTGCTTTATTTTGATAGTCAGCTTCCTGTCTTGTCTTGTCTAGCTTCACTTTGTTTGTCTGATTGTCCTGCCCCGCCCTAATGTGATTCACCTGATGTCTCACCTGTTCCCCATTACCTCGTTACCTTGTGTATTTAACCTCTGTGTTCCGGTTGTTTAGTGCTTGATCATTTTGTGCTGTAGCTGTTCAACGTCGAGTTCCTCCTGACCGTGAGTTTCCCCAGTCTGCGTTTTTCTGCGTTTATCCCTCGTGAGTGTTCCTTGTGGAGTTTTCCCGTTTGTTATCCTCCCTGTATCTTTTCCCCTCTGTCCCTTTGGTTCCCTGTGTCTGTCTGTCTTGACCTCTGTGTCTCTCTTTCTCTTTGTTCTGTTTATTGTCTATCTCTCTCGGTCACTCTCTCTTTCTAAGTGTGTCTCTGTCTCTCCCACGTTCTACCTTTTTTCTCTCCCTCTGTCTGTCTTGCTCTCTGTGTCTTTCTCTCTCTGTGCCCCGCTCGCTCTCTCCATGTATCCCTACCCTTTGTCCTCCTCGGTCTTTTCTCCTCTGGTTCCTTGCTTGCCGCCTGTTTCCGACCTTTTTTCTGGACTTCTTCCTTGTGCCCTCTGTCTGTGCTCTTTCCTCGACTGGTCTCTCTTCTCGTTTCCTTGAGCCCTCTCCTTGACTCGCCTCCTTTTTCATCCCATTACCTTCCATCTTTTCATTCTGTCCGTTGTCCTCTTGTCCCCTCTTTTGTCTAGTCTTTTCTTGGCGTTTGGCCTCGTTTTCTTGTTTCTTTATCTCTTCCCCCTTCTTGCCTTTTTGTCTCCCTTCTTTTCTCAGTTTTCATTTCCTGCCAGTCTCCATGTCCCTTTCGTATTGTCCAGTTTGTCTTGTCTTGCCCCCAGCCTCTTTTGTCTCCTCGCCTTCTTTGTCTCCTTGACTTCTTTGTCTCCTCGCCCTCTTTGTCTTGCCGCCTCTTTTTACCTTGGTCTCCCAGTTTGGTTCCCTCCTT
>NW_022605612.1:505463-505555 GCF_008692095.1 Etheostoma spectabile | reverse complement strand
AAGGTAGAACGTGGGAGAGACAGAGACACACTTAGAAAGAGAGAGTGACCGAGAGAGATAGACAATAAACAGAACAAAGAGAAAGAGAGACA
>NW_022605612.1:501455-505453 GCF_008692095.1 Etheostoma spectabile | reverse complement strand
GACAGACAGACACAGGGAACCAAAGGGACAGAGGGGAAAAGATACAGGGAGGATAACAAACGGGAAAACTCCACAAGGAACACTCACGAGGGATAAACGCAGAAAAACGCAGTCCTCCTGTGTTTTGTCTGTTTTTCCATGGTCCTGTGTTCCTGGCCTTGTCTTGTTCCCTGTGTCTGTTTGTTCCACTTTCTGCTTTATTTGAAGTCAGCTTCCTGTCTTGCTTGTCTAGCTTCACTTTTGTTGTCTGATGTCTGCCCCGCCCTATGTGATATGAGTCAAATGTTCACCATTACCTCGGTTACCTTGTGAATTTAAATCTGGTTCCGGTTGTTTAGTGCTTGATCATTTTGTGCTGTAGCGTTCAACGTCGAGTTCCTCCTGACCGTGAGTTTCCAATCTGCGTTTTTCTGCTTTATCCCTCGGAGTGTCCTTGTGGAGTTTCCCGTTTGTATCCTCCCTGTTCTTTTCCCCTCTGCCCTTTGGTTCCGTGTCTGTCTGTCTTGACCTCTGTGTCTCTCTTTCTCTTTGTTCTGTTTATGTTCTATCTCTCTCGGTCACTTCTCTTTCAAGTGTGTCTCTGTCTCTCCCACGTTCTACCTTTTTCTCTCCTCTGTCTGTCTTGCTCTCTGTGTCTTTCTCTTTGTGCCCGCTCGCTCTCCCATGTATCCCTACCCTTTGTCCCTCCTCGGTCTTTTCTCCTCTGGTTCCTGTCTTGCCGCCGTTCGACCTTTTTCTGGACTTCTTCCTTGTGCCCTCTGTCTGTGCTCTTTCCTGAAGGTCTCTCTTCTACTGTTCCTTGAGCCTCTCCCTTGACTCGCCTCCTTTTTCATCCCATTACCTTCCATCTTTTCATTCTGTCCGTTGTCTTTGTCCCTCTTTTGTATCGTCTTTTCTGGCGCTTGGCCTCGTTTTCTTGTTTTTTTTATCTCTTCCTTCTTGCCTTTTTGTCTCCCTTCTTTTCAGTTTTCATTTCCTGCCAGTCTCCATGTCCCTTTCGATTGTCCAGTTTGTTCTTGTCTTGCCCCAGCCTCTTTGTCTCCTCGCCTTCTTTGTCTCCTGACTTCTTTGTCTTCGCCCTCTTTGTCTTGCGCCTCTTTTCCTTGCTCCCAGTTTGGTTCATCCTTCTCATCCCTCTCTCGCTCCCCCTTCTCAGTATCTCTGTCCCTCCTTCCAGTCCCTCTCTGCTCCCCCTTCCAGTCGCTCCCTCTCAGTCACTCTCTCCTTCCCAGTCCTCTCTTGCTCCCTCCTTACAGTCCCCTCTCCTTCCCGTTCCCTCCCTCCTTCCGGTCCCTCACTCATTCCCTGTTCTGGCTCCCTTTGTCTTTGCCCCTGTGCTCCTGCCTGCCTCTGTCCCTAGTGCCTTTGGCCCCTGGATTCCCCGTCCCTCGGTCCCTTTCCCGGTGTCTTCTGCCTGTCCTGGTTGCTTTTGTTCTCTTTGGGTTTTTTTTGTTTTGACATCTGGGATCTGTCTTTGGGGGGTAGTTGTGGTTGGGGGTTTTTGTGGGTGTATGTTTCCTTTCTTTGGCCTCCTTGTGTTTTTGTCTGTTTTTTCCATGGTCCTGTGTTCTGGCCTGTCTTGTTCCCCTGTGTCTCTGGTCTGCTTATTTTGAGGTCAGCTTCCTGTCTTGTCTGTCTAGCTTCACTTTGTTTGTCTGATTGTCCTGCCCCGCTAATGTGATTACCTGATGTTCTCACCTTGTCCCCGTTACCTTGTGTATTTAACCTGTGTTCCGTTTGTCTAGTGCTTGATCATTTTGTGCTGTAGCTGTTCAACGTCGAGTTCCTCCTGAACGTGAGTTTCCCCCAGTCCTGCGTTTTCTGCTGTGGTCCTGCCCTCCCTGTGATCTCTCCTTATTACCCGGAGTGTTCCTTGGGAGTTTTTCCGTTTGTTATCGCCATCCCCTGTGCCTGTTTTGGTTTTTGGAACTTTTGGATTTTTTGCCTCTTTGTGTTACCAATAAAGCGCGTGCTGAAGCTTCCTCCTGCCTGCTGCCTCACTATACCTCACCTCACCCCCCACCGCAAACATTACCCTATTAGTGCAACCAGAGGTGTGGTGGTAAAAAAGGAGGTGGGTAAACTATAAATTCTGTAGTATTTTTTGTGTATATATGTAAAATCCATTTTCTCCATAAGAATTTAGATTCAGCCATAATGTAAAACATCCAATGTAGAAACCCAGTTTTCTGCTCCTTATGAAGCTAGAAATCTGTATGAAATAACCTTGTAACATATAAGAAAAACAATTATCCACTATCTTACGTAGAAAAACTATATTACCACAATCCTAAGCGTAACAGCAACGTTTCTGATTGGCCAACTGCTGTTACCATAGAACATTTACCTTACCTCTACAGCTAGAGCGACCAAATAACTAGCAAACACCACTCTTTTCCTATTGATCAGGGCACTTGGTATGGTTGCTAGGATTGTGTTTGGTGGCCAGGAAAATAGGCCCCAAGGATAACTTAATTTCGTGGCTAGAGTAACCCATGAGAACCATAAATATGTTAAACACACTTTACCTAATGAATTACAACCGTAAAGAGAAATAATTCATATTACTACTTGTACTTAAATGCAGTAATTATAACTTTATTGCAGAATTGAGCAAGGGAAGCAAACAACTAAAGTGATTCAAATCAAAATATTAGACTAAAGTGATCAATAGCTAAACTGAAATAAATGATATACGATACTGATTAAAACTTAAGAAGTGATTAAAATGGCTGAAGGTAACACCTGATTGCAATTGTTTGAACTGGGCAATTTTAAGATCGACTTTTTGGAGCGAAAGGGAGGAAGATCAGATCCCCGCGAAGGGTCTTATCCTTGCTTCTGCGTGTCCTTAGAGTCCCTTGGAAACATCAGGCTTTTTCCAAAGCCTCGCCAGTGCTGTTATGAATCGTCGACATGGTTACAGTTGAAGTAGAAAATACATCCAGATTCCGATGACTTTCAGCTGGTTTTTGGCTTTTGTCCTCTTTGAATCATTGAGGAAAGTTTTTGTTTTGCTCAAATTTCCTTTCTCTTGGTTTTGGTCCGATGTGTCCTTGCGTCCAGTCCAACGCCTTCTGAGATCAGCGAGGAATAACACCAATCTTTCTTTACATTTTCTTATTCCTGGACACACAAAGCGTCCCTCAGAACTCTTTAGCACAAACACATCTTTACTTGCTTTACTCTAAGCACACCTATCCCTTCCCGTCTCTTCGATGACTCATAGTCATAATGCTGTTACACCCAATTCTGTATTCACAACATGCTCACGATGTCTCAACATTATGGCATGGTCTTAGCTTCTACATTTCTCATTGAAATCATAATCCTTCATTCTGTCTCATTGTACAATTGTATTTCAGGTAATTTTTATAAATTGTTAAATTTAGTACAAAAATGTCTTACCTCTCTTTGATTGATACCATAATTATCTGGTAAGTACCTATGACTTCTATTACTAGTCTTGGTTATTCAGCTTAGAAAGTACCTTACAGTCACAGTGTGTACAGTTGGAAAGCCCCCCTTCATCCTCGATGAATCTGTGTTTACATTTGTCCCTTACAGACCTTGTAGTTAGAGCGTCATGATCTCAACTTACTTGACAGGGTGCAGTGTCGAATAATAGCAGCATGTAAAAAAAATAATGGTCAAAATCCTTAGAATAGCTTTTTATTCCATAATATCATAATTCACTGCACTGCACATTCAATCCAATCAAAAATGAACAAAATTGATCAGGTTTGTGTTAATACCTTTACAGAAGACTGTTCAAAATCGCAGTATTGCATTTTTCATTTCTCAATGGCTTGCTTTACCTTGAAACACTACATTAATTTTAGTGCATAACCATTACTTTACCATTAAGAACTGTTCACATCTCGTTGCATGGTCGACCAACTTCTGGCACTCGTGAAAGGTTTCCAGCCCAGAACGATTGAACTACATTCCCAATTCCTCTGGATTACTGGGTTTTGCCTCAGAAAAAGCATTTTGAT
>NW_022605612.1:490369-501430 GCF_008692095.1 Etheostoma spectabile | reverse complement strand
AACAAGACAAGGCCAGGAACACAGGACCATGGAAAAAACAGACAAAAACACAAGGAGGAGACCTGGTGCGTTGTTTAATGGAGCCAGGTGGCTGACACAGGTGGTGGAATATCAAGCAATGTCTTGATTGGCCGCAATTGCTCATGGGGGTTGCGGGGCCTCCAGAAAACAGCGCAGACACGCATGGTGGATAATAGGGATAAGACAACAATCTCACATCTAAAGACAATCTGTCATAATGTCACCGAGGATTTAGTCACAGACTATAAGAATTTGCAATGACTGACTAAAACTCGAGTCATTGAAAAAAATAACCAAATTAGCTAGCTACAGTTAGCATTAACTGGTAACTTCAGGGAAACTTGCTGATTACATTCAGATGTATGGCGCAACAGTGAAATCGCTTGAAAAGTCATTTGGTGTAAGGTCGGCATTAGTAGAAAGGGATTTTTTGTGAGTCTTATTACATTTAGCTGACCACTGTACTTGTACAATCTGTTGCAGAGATGGGAAGTAACAAAGTACAAATACTTCGTTGCTGTAAAGTAGATTTTTCAGATAGTTTACTACTTATTTTTTTGGCAACTTTTTACTTTTACTCCTTACATTTGAACACAAATATCGATACTTTCTACTTCTTACATTTTACAAAATTGCCTCATTACTTTAGCCTTCTACAAAAGGTTGTCTATCAGGTGTGATTGTGAGTGCATGTCAGAGAATAGTGCGAACACGTAGCACCTCACACTGTGAGCAGGCGCGTACGGCATACGGAGAAAAAAGTGAGAAAAGAAAAAGAGACTAGCTGTCCAGAGAATAATCAGTTGAGATTGCATGTGTGTCTTTGAGAACTGTAAGTCGCATAACTGATGTCAGTTCATTCAATTTAAAAGTTAGCTAGCTAGTGATTCTTGCTCATGTTTGTATTTTAGGTGCATTATTTACATGTTAGTTACACTGCATTAATATAATATAATTAATAGTGGGTTTATTGTTGTTGTTTACTAGCATACAGTGTATATGATTCCTATGCATTGTGTATGGTAGCTGTTAAATTCATTCAATTCAATTTATTATAGTATCAATCATAACAAGGATTATCTCAAGACACTCTTACAGATAGACACACATCCGGAATTACAAGGACCAACACGTTCTAGTTTCTCCAGAGCAAGCAACAGTGCGACAGTGGCGAGGAAAAACTTCCTTTTAGGCAGAAACCTCGGTCAGACCAGGCTCTTGGTGGCGGTGTCTGAGGGCCGGTGGGGTTAGAATGAAGAGTGGCAATAACAAAAATAGAAAAATTAGTAGTTGTGTAGCAGTTCTTTGTGGTAGTATGGCATAGCAGGACGCTGCAGCATTACAAGGCACAGCAGGACGTAGCAGGACGTAGCAGGACGTAGCAGGACGTAGCGGGCCCCACAGTGTAGCAGTGAACATGGCATCACAGAACGTGTAGCGGAACCATGGCAATAGCTGCTACCCGATTTCGGAGCCTCTCTGATCCAGGGAACATGCTGGTGAAAAAAGACATAAGGACTCCGGGAATGACTCCCAGAAATAGGTTAGTAACAAACATTTCGGGACATGGATGCACATAAATGAAAAGATGGAAAGATAGAGAGAGAGAGGAGGAGTGTATCAAAATAAGTCCCAGCTGTCAAAACTATTACAACAAAACCAAGAGAGACGAGGTAAAGAGAGTCCAGCCCGGCCGGGCCATAACTTCCCCAACCGGATCGGGCTGTATGCCAAGTCTCCCTTGGTTCTATTATATTCTTGATTGTATGTTAGATAAATCTGAAAACTATGTGACAGTACTACTCCTAACAATATTCGATTCTATGCCCTAACTAGTGTATCAAATAAGTCCCCAGCTGTTAAAACTATTACACACAAAACCAAGAGAGACGAGGTAAGAGAGCTCCAGCCCGGCGGGCTAGAACTCCCCAAACGGATGGGCTGTATGCCAGTCTCCCTTTAGTTTATTATATGATAGATAAATCTGAAAACAATGTGACTAACTATACTCCCTAACAATATTCGATTCTATGCCCTAACTATAAGCTTTATCAAAAAGGAAAGTTTAAGCCTACTCTTAAATGTGGAGACGGTGTCGCCTCCCGGACCCAAACTGGAACCTGGTCCACAGGAGAGGAGCTTGATAGCTGAACGCTCTGGCTCCTGTTCTATTTTAGAGACTCTAGGAACCACCAGTAACCCTGCATTCTGGGAGCGTAGTTCTCTCCCAGGGTTGTAAGGTACTATAAGCTCTTAAGATAAGATGGAGCCTGACCATGAGAGCTTTGAGTGAGAAGAAGGATTTAATTCTATTCTAAATTTTACAGGAAGCCAATGCAGAGAAGCTAAAACAGGAGAAACGTGATCTTTTCCTGGTTCTGTCAGAACACGTGCCGCAGATTCTGGATCAGCTGTAGAGTCTTATGGATTTTTCGAGCAGCTGATAACAGAGAATTGCAGTAATCCAACCTAGAAGTTACAAATGCATGGACTAGTTTTCTGCATCATTTTAGACAGGATTTCCTGATTTTTGCAATATTACGTAGGTGAAAAAAGCGATCTTGAAATTTGCTAAATGGGAATTAAAGGACATGTCCTGATCAAAGATGACTCCAAGATTCTTCACTGTGGTGTGGAGGCCAGGTGATGCCATCCAGAGAACTATACTTTGGATAGTGCGTCACGAAGGTGCTTGGGTCCGAGAGCAATAACTTCAGTTTATCGGAGTTTAACATTAGAAAATTACAGGTCATCCAGGTTTTAATATTGAAGGCACGTTTGAAGTTTAGCAACGATTAGTTTCATCCGGCTTGATTGAAAGATATAATTGAGTATCATCTGCATAACAATGAAGTTTATGGAGTGTTTCCTAATAATACTGCCTAAAGGAAGACATATATAAGTGAACAGGATTGGACCGAGCACAGATCCTTGTGGGACTCCATGACTAACGTTGGCGTGCAAGAGGATTCATCGTACATTAACAAAACTGAGATCGATCTGATAAATAAGACTTAAACCAGCTTAGAGCAGTCCTTTAATGCCAATTAAATGTTCCAATCTCTGTAATAAGTATAATGGTCAATGGTATCAAATGCAGGCTAAGATCTAATAACCCAAGTACAGAGATAAGTCCTTTGTCTGAAGCAATTAGGAGGTCATTAGTAATTTCACAAATGGCTGTCTTGTGCTAGTGAACTCTAAATCCTGACTGAAAATCCTCAAAAGCTGTTGCTATGCAGAAAGTCACCAGCTGTTGGCCGACTGCTTTCTCAAGAACTTAGAGAGAAATGGAAGTTGGATATAGGTCTATAGTTGGCTAAAACATGGATCAAGGTTTGGCTTTTTCAGAAGAGGTTAATTACAGTACTTTAAAGTGCTGTGGTAATAGCCTGTAATAAAGACAATTAATATATTGTAGTGATGTTGACTAATGGTAAAACTTCTTTAAGTAGCCTAGTCGGATGGGATCTAAGAGGCAGGTTGTGGCTTAGATGAAGAAATAATGAATTAATTGATAAAGATCAAGTGAAGCAAAGCAGTCAAAACATGTATCTGGTTTTACAGCTGTTTCTAAGGTTCCTGAGTTAGAGATAAGTCAGTGCCAGTTAAAGGCAGGGCTTGGTGAATTTTGCTTCTAATAGTTATAATTTTATCATTGAAGAACATCAAAGTCGTACTACTAAGAGCTATGGGAATACTTGGCTCAGTAGAGCTGTGACCTTCTGTTAGCCTGGCTACAGTAACTGAAAAAAACTGGGGTGTTCCTATTTTCCTCTACAATGACGAGTATGTACGCTCTGGCATTACGGAGGGCCTTCCTATACGTTTTAAGACATCTTGCCAGGTTAAACGAGAATTTTCCAGTTTGGTGGAGCGCCAGATCTTCTCAAGTTTCCGCGATATTTGCTTTAATTTGCGAGTTTCAGTGTTATACCATGAGATAACCTTCTTTGTTTTATTATCTTCTTTTTTGAGGGGCAACAGAGTCTAGAGTCATTCGTAGCGAGCCTGCTGCACTATCAACAAAATGATCGATTGGGAGACTAATAGCATAGGAGTCCTCCGTTACTTTGGGACTTGGTAATGATTATGCTAACGGAATCGTATCCTTAAATAGCTACAGCACTATCAGATAGACATCTTGTATAGGATGTTTTGCCTAACGGCGTGTAGTTCAGCAGTATAAACTCAAAAGTTATCAAACATGGTCAGATAGGAAGGGATTTGTGGGAACACTATTAAATGCTTAATAATGCTTAAGTGCTTTGCCATCTCTGGTTTGTTGCTGTAATGCATTAGGTCCAATGTTTTGTCTGGCACAGCAGTAACATTCAAGTCAATATGCCCATTGTTGCTTGATGGGCTTGAGTTTGCCATATTATGCTTTCAGCATATCTTTTTTATTTAGCTCTACTCTTACTCAAATGCAGCAGTCAAGTCAGAACTACAAATTCAACTCTTGAGGCTACAAATATAAATGCTGTGGTGTCCATGCTAGATACTTTACTATACAAATAAACATGAAAAAAAATTAAAAATAACTATGGATCTTTAAATGGATTTGTTTTTATTACCACAGATTATTTGGAACATGTTTCTTGTTTAGCTCTGGAGCTTTGTACTGTAGTTAGTGTCTGTTTTTCCTGTCTCTGACATTACCGCCACAACTCTGTTTGTCTGGTTGAGCTGCTTTTGTAAAATATTGATCATCTCTCCACCCTGCCTACTGGCATTTGCCTTAATTGAATGGCAGACGAGTGCAGGAACAGAGCTGGAGAGGTGATTAAAGTGACAAATAAAACAAAGAGGAGAAAATAACAGAACCGGCTCATCAACTTCATCAACGTCAAGGCCTGACTCCTTCCCCATTCTGCTATGAATCATAGTGTCTCATTCCTCTTGTTTATGATCTGTTCTCACACTCCTCACTCACACCCCTGTCACTACAGTGTGATCTCTCTCTCACTCTCTCTCTCTCTATCATTTTTATCTTACTCCATTCACCTCCGCTTTCTGGGTAATGAGAGAGTAAATATGGCAGGGCATTTTAAGGGCAACACAAGAATAATTCAATGAGGATTTTTGTTTTGGCGATGTAGAGAGCGGTCGCATGGACTACGGGCTCCAGTCTAACTGTTCATATATCCCTTAAAACTATTTATTTAAAGTTACTTTACCTTTTTGTCGACCAAAATCAGACTCAATCTAAAAATTAAAAGCATACGGCGACAGCAAAATGAGCAGCTCAAAGAAACACTCAACAACGATAACTCAAGCTACTGTATCTTCAAAGCTAGCTGCCATGGCTTCTGACGCTACGCCTCCTGCCGAGAGCTACAACGACTCGATCAAAAAGTGACCTAGAATCTGAAAAAAACAATGTGTTAGCTTTAAAAATGACATCACTAGCTTGATCCATCAGTCAACCGAAGCATTACAAGCTTCCTGGGAGAAGTAGTGTGATCTTTTAACAGCCAACACTTCAAAACAGAAACTCTCGCTGGTGATTTTGAAAGGATTAGGATGGAAAAGGCGGTCCAGTCTTTACAGCCACAAAAAAAATATTTTGGACTGTGTTGAAGACTTGGAAAACCGATCTAGGATATGTAACCTACTGGTCCTCGGCATTCCAGAAGGGAGCAAGACTGGTCGGGACCCATGCCAATTCATGTCTGACCTGCTGCTACAGGTGATGGGCCTTGATGTGTTTGTAAAGCAGTGCAGAGCGGCAGCAGTGCAGGAGAAGCCAGCTACCACCAGGCCCAGGAGCAGCTATCTACCACCAGGCTCAGGAGCAGCCATCCACCGCCAGGCCCAGGGGCAGCCAGCTACCCACCAGGCCAGGGGCAGCCAGCTACCACCAGGCTTAGGAGCAGCCAGCTACCACTAGGCCCAGGGGCAGCCAGCTACCACCAGGCCCAGGGGCAGCCAGCTACCACCAGCCCCCAACAGGGCCGGCATCCAGAAGAAAAAAAAAACGGGATCCAGCAAAAACTTACTGAACTCTGCTTTATTGTTTAAATCTGATGGCTTAGTGCCTCGAATTGGAAATGAGTGCATTAAACTACACCTGCTTCGCTTAGAGCCTGCATCAATGGTGCATGGGCATGAGCATTTGTTTAATTCACGGGCGCGACTTTTCTGATCTAGCAAACACTAAAATTGCTTAAAGGAACATTCCGACTTATTGGGACTTTAGCTTATACACCGTAACCCCCAGAGTTAGACAAGTCAATACATACCCTTCACATCTCCATGCGTGCTGTAACTTTGTCTGACAGCATTAGCTTAGCTTAGCAAAGATCCTGCAGGTAACTGGTTCCAACTAGCCTATTTCCCCAAAAAGTGACAAAATAACCCCAACATGTTCCTATTTACATGTTGTGATTTGTATAGTCACAGGGTGTACAAATAACAAGGTCACATGGTCCAAATTCTAACTGCATACTAATTGGGAACTATGTTCCCAGAAAAGCAAATCACTGCTACTTGGGCGGAGTGATTAGCGCAACACCAAAAAAGCACAGTCACTTCCGTCAACAAAACCAATGTGAATAGCTAGCTAGTAGCGAAAAACACTGGTCATTATGGCTGACTTTGAGAAATTGTCAGAGGATTTTTACTTGGTATCAAACCATGTACCAGAACCATATATTTTTGAGCCATAATACACAGACAAATTTTGGAAGCTGACAGACAAAATGCCAAACAATCCGAACAAACACGGACTGGTGGTGTCAATGTGGAACTATGCTGACAGAAAACGAGTGCCTTTGTTGTAGTGCGTGGGACCAGGTATTGCCATTGATGGCAAGGCCCGTTTTCCCATTGTGACAAGATCAATTAGAAGAAACGCCCCATGCTGAGTGAACCTAATGGACTTCTTTCTAGCTTTCTAGCTATCAAGTAAGTGATTTTATAATAATTATGATGTATGGTCCAATGCAATTGTGGTAAAGGCACACCATACAGCTGGTCTATACACATAAATAGGAAATATGCACACATGCCAACTGACATAGTCTGCTATTAGTCATGATTTTGCTGTTCCAGGGGTCATTCTTCATTCATCCAAATTCCCTAATCCCTATGTTCCCTAAGCCATATGTTATCTCGCTTCTATGAAATTTCCCCACATCAAAATAAGGCCCTTTGTTCCCTTAGCCCAATATTCCCTCAAGGATTTCCCCACAAATTAGGCCCTGTGTTCCCTCTGTCCTATGTTCCCTCATTTCTATTAAATGTCCCATTTTGCATCAAAATAAGGTCCTATGTTCCCCCCATCCTATGTTGTATTTTATGTTTTGCATATGAGACCTTGTATTAATCACTGCAGTATTACTGATCATCTTGGTTTAGGGGCTAGGGTTAAGATTGGGCTGAGGTAACATAGGGTTGAGGGAACATAGGTTTGAAGTAACTAAGGGGTGAGGGAACATAGACATGCTCTCCTACAGCAGTTAGCTGAAACATTGTGATTTTAATTAAGTTAAACAGTGTTTACTTTATTAGCATAAAGAAAACTACAGCTCCCTTGAAAATATCCATAAACTCACCAACCTAATGTAGATATTCTTGTAGTTGTAATCTCTGCTGCCAAAAAACATCTACAGCTTTTGCTCCTCTCTCTCCTGCTGTTATTTAAGACATGTTCGAACTAGATGCAACCCCTCGACTCGTCCGTGGACTTTCTTCTTTTGTCAAGCTGTAACGTTTAGTCATTATTGGAAACACCATTTCCCATAAAGCCTAGACCTTCGCATCTAGGCTTTATGGGAAATGGTGTTTCTTAAAGGCTTAATTTGTTAAACGCTCCTATGTGTCATGTGAGAGGCTAAAGGATAAAGGATAAGGATAAACAACCCCAATCGTTGTATGCTATAAAGGACATGATGTCTGATCCGTATGTTATCCTCCTAATTTCTTTTTACTTTCTACAGTGAACTATCTAAACAGAAGCAGCAATGATAGAGCATTATATATGTGTCCCATTCCTGAGCAATGTTTTAAGCACAGATGAATATTTTTTGCAAGCACATTACATTAAATTTTAGAAAAATAACACTTGCTAAAATTATTTTGTTTATGCGAACCACAACCTATTCCGTGCCAGTATTATTAGTATTTGCATGTTTATTATTATCCATATATCAATGTGCAATAATCTCATGAAGTTACTCATGTGCCCTCTCAAAAACTCTCTCTACGCACAGGTAGACACTGCTGCAAAACTTTCACAGCATGTGCCTTCAAAGCAACGTATCAGAGAATTAAAGGTAAATTCGGATTGGCTGTTCTTCTCCAACTAGATCGCTTGTAGCTGGAAAAACAAATCTAGGGGGAACAGCAAGTATTAATTTCTTTATTTATGAGCTGAGTTTCTTACTAACTTGACAGTGGTAGTAGATTTCATAGAGGATGTAAGGCATGTGACAGTTAGAAAAGAAAGGGAATACGAGGTGGTCGCACATAATGTGTTATAATGATGTGCCAAGCACATCAGAGCCATTTGAGGGTGGAACAAGTTGCACCTACTTTTTAAAGTTATTACTTTAGACCCCTTTACTTTTACTGTGTTGAAAATATGTGTCAGTGCTTTATTGTCAAATCCATTCCACTTGCTTAGTGAGAGAATTCCCAAGTCAATTAAACTCTTCTATACTCCTCTTCTATAAATACACAAATATGTAAAAGTGATTTTTGTTAATTACATCGTGGGTTGCCCCGATACCTCAAGAGGTTAACAGGAATTGCAATTGCATCCGAGCATAAAGAGATCCTCAAGTGGTTATTATTAAAGATGGCTCTTAAATTAGTCATTGAATCAGTTTCTGTACTAAAGTCAAGTCGTGGCGGACACACATATTCCCTGGTTTGACACAGCCCTGTCTCAGAAGTCAGGTGAGGTAGTATAAAGAGCAACTGTGTAAAACCAAAAGTCAGCATTGACTTTTTTTGCAAATTACATACATAACATCTGTTGTCTAGTAGAGAAAGGTGAAGAGCGCTCTACTCATTTTACCCCTTTATTTGATGAGTGAAAACTGAGTGTGCGTGTGTACCGTGCATCAGTAGTAACATTAATGGGAGAAGAAGTGGTGTTAGAAAAAATGGTGTTGTCAGATTTAGCTTTATCATATCTGTCTAACAACCAAAATTCTACCCCCACAAACACAGACAGGAAACAGAGAACAAGGATACATTTATGTCATACACCATGTCTGTCTCTTCCTGTGTTCTTCCATCGTCACAGCAAGCCTGCTGTGCCCTTCAGGAGTGTATTGTGTGGGTGGCTGGCTGAGCAATGCAGTACCGTGCTGTCTTGCTTCTGGTGTCGTGGATTTCTTCTGATTTAAGAGGTTCGTCCACTAGCATGTGACACACTGTCGGAGTCTTTAACACTGCCAAGTTTCTGGTGTGTTTGTGTGTCTGCGCCGTCTGTCAAGTCACAGATCATCAGGGTTGTGGCAAACCTGGCTCCTCCTCTGGCGCTGGAACCTTCTACAGTGCGATACGTGGATCCACGTCGCCCTCTCAGCCTCCTTCACTGCTGTGTGGGTGACCAATAGGATCTGGAAAGGACCTTCTGAAGTTTGCCACAACAACGAAATCTCCTGGCTGCAGCGTGTGGAGCAATCCTTCAGCTGGTTGGGGCAGGGCAGCAGAAACCTGGATTCTTATGGCAGAGAGAGCAGAAGACAGTTGTACACACTACTCTAACATATCATGCTCACACAGAGCTGTGGAGGGAAGGGGTGCTCTAGAAGCTTCAAACCCCCACACTGGGTGGTCTGCCAAAAAGGATCTCAAACGGACGTAGGTTACCGCGCGTTCTTACCTTCATTCGCATGTACATAGTTTTGTTCTTAACGTGCCGTTATCACTTGACAACCGACTTGATATTCCCCATCTGGGAATGATTTCTGTCATTAGAGATTTGAAGCACTGAAGCAGTTTGTTTTGAAGTGGGAAACACCTCCACCCATTTTGAAAACATATCGACCACCACCAAACAACACTTTCCCCCTCTGACGGTGTGAGATCAACAAAATCCATCATGATATGCTCAAATGCCCGCATTACAAAAATTTTCTTTTCTGCAAATGTTGTGAAGCCCTTTGTGTACCATGTTTTTGTTAACAATAACAGCATTCGCCCTTTTGACACATGGTCCCGCCCATGTGTCAACTTTGCAAAATGTGTGAAAAAATGGTGTGGAAGGCAAGGTTTTGAATCCGGCCCCTTCCAGACACCCTCTTAAAGGTGCACCCTGCACTTTTCCACTGTATTCTGCAGCTAGGCAAGGCAAGGCAAGGCAGCTTTATTTGTATAGCACATTTCAGCAACAGGGCAATTTAAAGTGCTTTCCACAAATCAGTTAAACAAGATAAAACACAAGTAAAAACAGTTAAAAATCATAAGCATTAAAACCGTAAAACACATGAATGACATTAAAACAAATAGAACCATAACACAAGATAAAAGTTACAGTGCAGCATAAGATTTAAAGAAATGAGCAGTCTTTAAGAAAAGGCAGCTCAAAAGAAGGTCTTCACCTTGATTTAAAGAACTGAGAGTAGCCGGATCTACAGGTTCTGGGAGTTTATTCCAGATATGAGACATAGAAACTGAAAGCTGCTTCACCTTTTAGTTCTGACTCTGGGGACAGAAGTAAGACCTGTCCCAGATGACCAGAGGTCTGGGTGCGCTACACATCTGTCTCCTCTGCCAAGGACACGAGACAAGACGAATCAAAACAAAAGGAAGACACAACAAAGTGCGGCAGTGATCCAGCACAGCCCCCACCTGAGGAAAGATTTGACCCTGGGACACCACAGAGCAGAGATACAAAACCTCAACTCCTCTTTTCACCCATCCAGCACCCCTCTAACCCTCTTACCAACCCCGAATCCTTTGAGGAGCCATCGCTGTCTCCGCTCACCCTTTCCCCTCTTTCCCCTACCCCCACGTCGGAGTTCACTGACCACATGAATCACCTGCTAGATGCTGGAACCAAATATACACCCCTTCCTTCCC
>NW_022605612.1:490256-490359 GCF_008692095.1 Etheostoma spectabile | reverse complement strand
ACCCCTGGCAAAAATAAAACGCCGGGTTCAACCCCAGGTAATAGTAAAACTCTTTCCACTCAGACTGATAAGGACGCTTGTGTGCAAAATCCAGTAAGCATGA
>NW_022605612.1:485234-490242 GCF_008692095.1 Etheostoma spectabile | reverse complement strand
GGCCTTGGCTCCAGGCCTAGAGACACTCATGACTTTTTCCAAGACAAGCCCGGGCCCTATGTATTCAATTATTCCTCAATTTATGTTGTGATAGGTAATAGAAAAAGAATGGTGAATAAGCACTTAACTGCAAATTAGACAATTTAGCATCCATTCCTGTCAGCTACAGCCTGTCCCAAAAAATGAAAACACACTAACACTGTCTTCTAAACGTCAGGTCTTGGCAGGAAAATCTTTTTAAATCAATGATTTTATTATCAAAACACATCTAGATTTTATGTTTTTAACTGAAACCTGGTTAGACCATAATAACAGCGCTGCTGTTCTCATCGAGTCAGCTCCCCCTAACTTCAGTTTTATGGAGCGAGAATAGGGTGAATAAGAAAGGAGGTGGAGTCGCCATTTTGTTTAATGACTCATTCCACTGTAAGCAAATATGTTATGGAAATTTTGCTTCTTTGAATATGTTGCTCTTCAATTAAGATCTTCCCTCAAGCAATGTTTCTAATATCTACAGGCCATCTAAATATTGTGCAACCTTCATTGTTGACTTCAATGAATGCTGTCTATATCTGTATAACTTTGATTGTGTAATCATGGCGGGTGATTTAAATTCATGTGACAACCCAGGGACAGGGGGACAAAGAACTGTGTTGTGTTTTTGAGGAAACTATGGACTGACTCAGCATGTGACAGACGACACGCACATAAGGGGCAACTCTGGACCTGGTCTCAAAGGGTCTGAACATTTCCAAGGTTGGGGTGACTGACGTTGTCTCTCTGATCATTCCTGTGTTTTATTTAACGGCACTATCTTGTGCCCAAAATGTGCCAGAAAAGATAATCAGAAAACGGTATATCACTGAAAAAACCAGTGAAACATTATTCAGCTTTTCTCTCCCACCCGCCCTCTCTGGGCTCTCAGTCAGTGGAGCTTGTAGAAATTAAATGTAAAATTACAAAGTTATTGATGCCATTGCTCCCACTAAGGTCAAAGATGTCTCTGTGTAAGAAAAGATCTCCATGGAGAATGTCCTACTGGTGGAACAGGAAAAAGAGAGTGTAGGAAAGCTGAACGAGGTGGCGAAAAAAAAAATCTCCTGGTCCATTATAACACTATAAAGAGAGACTTCGCACTTATAATGGGAACTGAGGAATGCAAGAAGGTCCTTCTTCTCTGATATTATCTCTAGAAACAATAATAATTCACGTGCTTTGTTTGCTACTGTTGATAGGTTAACAAACCCTCCAGTACCAGTAGCATCTGAACTTTACTACCAAGGCCTGCAATGACTTTGCACCTTCTTCAAAGACAAAATTCGGAGATTAGACTACCAGTCAGTGCCTCCATATCAAGTTCAGGATATGTGTTGTCACAGTGTTCAAGCAAAAACTAGTTCCAATATGACAGAATTTCACACGATCAAACCATACAAACCTGGAGGACATATTCAACATATGAAAACCTCGACTGTTGCCTTGATATTCTACCACGGGACTTTTCAAAAATGTTTCCATTGTTGACTTCTGATCTTACAGATGTGAAACATCCTCTTTCAGGTATCTTTCCACAGGCTGAAAACTGCAGTAAATCAAGACACTCTTAAAAAAGAACAACCTAGACAAGTCATAATGCGAACTATAGGCCAATATCAAACCTTCCGTTTTAAGTAAAATCATTGAAAAAGTAGTCTTTCAAAACTCAACCATTCTGTCAATAAGCAACAGTTTTGATACCTTTCCGTCGGGTTTCCGACCACCACACAGCACTGAAACGGCTCTTGTCAAAGTTCTTAATGACATCACCTAACACAGATAATGGCAACATTTCAATCTTAGTTACTTGATCTCAGTGCTGCATTTGACACGGTCGACCATGACATTTTACTAGACCGATTGGAAAAACGGGGAGGACTTTCTGGCTTAGTACTAAACTGGTTTGAATTACCTAAAGAATAGGGATTACTTTGTGTCATAGGTAATTATGCATTAGCGTACAAATAGACGTGCGGAGTTTGCACAGGCTCCATTCTGGGGCCTCTTCGTTTAACATTACATGCTTCCACGGCTCAGATTATGGAGAAAAACAAAATAAGTTACCATAGTTATGTGGACGACACACAAATTTACATAATTTATCGCCAGGGGACTATAGTCCAATACAAAAAACTGACTAAGTGCATCAAACAAATTAACGACTGGATGTGCCAGAACTTTCTGAAATTAAATGAAAGTCTGCGCTCAGCTTCAAACAACAATTTTAAAAACAACAGACAAGCAGAAATCTTGGTGTAGTCATGGACTCAGACCTGATTTTAACAGCCACATTAAGACAATAACAAAGTCAGCCTACTATCCCTTAAGAATAATCAAGGTTGGTTAAAGGACTATGTGTCAACAGGACTTGGAAAAACGGTCCATGCTTTCATCTTCAGTAGACTTGACTACTGTAACAGGGTCTTTACAGGTTCCTAAAAAAATCAATCAGACAGCGCAGCTGATCAGAACGCTGCTGCTTGAGTCCTCACTAAGACCAAGAGGATGGTAGCACATACTCCAGTTCTGAAGTCTTTACACTGGCTTCCTGTGTCTCAAAGAATTGATTTCAAAGTACTCTGCTAGTTTATAATCCCTTAACAGTTTAGGTCCAAAATACATTTCGCTCTGATACTACACTATGACCCCCCAGACCTCTCAGGTCATTGGGACAGGTCTACTTTGGCCCCAGAGTCAGAACTAAACAGGGTGAAGCAGCTTTCAGTTTCTATGCTCCTCATATCTGGATAAACTCACAGAAACCTGTAGATCCGCTGTACTCTCATTCTTTTAAATCAAGGTGAAGACCTTCCTTTTTGATGCTGCCTTTTTAAATGATGTCTTTCTTAAATTTCTTATGCTGCACTGTAACTTTTATTCTTGTTCATGTTCCTATGTTTCTATTTTGTTTTTAACTGTCTATTCATGTGTTTTATTGGTTTTTAATGCTTACGATTTTTAACTGTTTGTACTTGTGTTTTATCTGTTTAAGTGATTTTGTGTAAAGCACTTTGAATTGCCCTGTTGCTGAAATGTGCTATGCAAATAAAGCTGCCTTGCCTTGCCTTGGGTGGTTCATAGTGTAGTAGCAGATCAGAAATATATTTTGGACCTAAACCGTTAAGTGATTTATAAACTAGCAAGAGTACTTTGAAATCAATTCTTTGAGACACAGGAAGACAGTGTAAAAACTGGAGTGATGTGATCCAGTCTCCTGGTCTTAGTGAGGACTCGAGCAGCAGCGTTCTGAATCAGCTGTAGCTGTCTGATTGATTTTTTAGGGAGACCTGTAAAGACACCGTTACAGTAGTCTACTGAATTTGGAAGTGAAAAATTAGTCAGCTGCACCGTGTGTGCAGAACATTTGCATATGCCTAGGTAAGATGGAAGTAAGATGGCCGTCAGAAGGTCATTTATCAGTCTGTGATGCAAGATAGGCTTACCATCGGATTTGAGGAAGTTTCGGTGTTTCCACGATGCCCCAAAATCATTTACAACCCCGAAAGCATACCTTGAGTCCGTAAAGATTGTAACAGACGACCCTTCAGCCAGTTTACATGCTTAAGTGAGAGCAATGAGGTTAGCAGCCTGCGCAGAGAAGTGTTTGGGAAGAGATTTAGCAATTAAGGTTTCTGCATTTGATACTACAGCAAACCCTACCTGTCCCTAGCTAGTGTCAGGGCAGCGTGAGGCTGACCCATCCACATACAAAACGAGATTTGGCACCGGAGTGTCAGTCTGATCTGGGCGCGGAGCACAGGTGTGTTGCAACTCACCCAAACAGTTGTGCGGCTCACCCTCACCTGGCGTAGGCATCAGAGAAGCAGGGTTAAGTACTGTACATCATTTAACAGTAACATTAGGCATATCAAGCAGACATGTGTGATACCCTAAATACCGCGCTGCAGACAAATGAGAAGATTTTTGCTCCAATAGGATCAGTGAAACTGCGTGCGGTATTAGCAATGATAAAGGAGCATAGCCTACGATGTCTCTTGATGCTGACAGAGCTTTTTCAGCCGCAGCAACGGCTCTGAGACATATGGGCAAACCTCCAGCCACTGGATCAAGTTTTGCAGAGACATAGGCCACAGGCCGTAGCCTGTCACCCCGTGGCTGCAAGAGAACAGATGTCATACAGCCCAAACGTTCATCCATTGTCTGACTGAATGGAAGTTTAGGGTTTGGCAGACCTAAAATGGGAGGGTTTTGAAAAGCTTTTTTAAGACTCGGATGGAGAGAAAATGCATTAGTGACAGTGTTCATATCTCCTTCCTGTGTTTCAACAGCATTTCCTGTTCCCTCCTTAGTTACTAGTTTTTTCATCTGTTTTTTTTCCCTGCATGTGGCTTCTTTCATCCACTGACTAAAACATTCTTTGTTTTTTTCTATTTTAATCAGATCTTGGGTGATAATCGTTTTTCCCCCTCTCAATAGCTTTTCTTCTTCTTCTAAATCCTGTTTTAGCATTCTAAGTTTACCTGTACTTAAAGAACCATTTTCATGAAAACCGTGTTTGGTTGCCCAATAGGGCAGGCATTCTATACATTCAGGCCCAATTTTTTTCCCCATTTCATCTACTACTGGCCCCGAAGGAAAGTGTGACTTTGTGCTCTTGTTACCCACTTGCAAAAATAAACAGATAACAACTAGCGGAAGTACTTCTTTCTTTTTGTATAATTGTCACTATATGGCCCAGTTTAGTCTCTGTAAACTTTGCGGAAAACCTGCAAACAGCTACAATGACTGTTTATCTGTGATAGATTTTTTTTGCTGAAAATCCTGATAAACAGCTGCGATGACTGATTATCTGGAAGGATTTTAAAATCTATCTGTCAACCCTGTCTTTGCCCGTATTGGATGAGATGATGGCAATTAGCGCTTTTTATCTGTTATACATAACAAACTGGGTGTCAAAGAACCCTTTTCTCCTGTTTTGTACACAACCCAAAGTTTCACAAAACAAAAGATA
>NW_022605612.1:484880-485211 GCF_008692095.1 Etheostoma spectabile | reverse complement strand
TAACCACAGTCAATATCTGTCTCACAAACTGTCTCAATGTCCAATTCAAATCATTTATAATTGAAACTTTAACTTACCCCCGCTGTTTGAAATTGCTTCCTTTTCGTTTGGATTTCAGAGTGGAATCAGCGAGCCCTCCGCGGTTTCTGACCCTCTGTCTCTCAAAGATGTTTTTGCGAGGTTTGGAGGCAGGTGATCATCAGATCCCTGGAATGCCCTGTCATCAGTCACCAGTGGAGTCCCGATCTGATCCCTCCTTGAAATCCTGATGACAACGCCAAGTTTGTTGTGGAAGTTTCTTGTTACAGCGAGGGAGGAATTTGGTTGAAGA
>NW_022605612.1:484772-484870 GCF_008692095.1 Etheostoma spectabile | reverse complement strand
CCTTGTTGAAACAAAATAAAGACAGGCTGCAACTGAATTAAAAGTTTAGGTATTCTGTGAAAAGGTTTAATTGTTTTCTGCAGAGAACAATCAAATGA
>NW_022605612.1:484582-484762 GCF_008692095.1 Etheostoma spectabile | reverse complement strand
TTTCACAATGAACAGAGTTACAAAGTGGCCACAGTTCTGGTAAATACAATCAGTCATGTATCCAGTGCCCCCAGGGGAAAAAAACCCTTGTTTGGAAAACAGTTTAATCTCAAATATAACTTTCAGTGGACCTCAGGCGGACAGTTTGTTCTATTACGTATTTCTGAATCTGCCCCTCGT
>NW_022605612.1:484430-484572 GCF_008692095.1 Etheostoma spectabile | reverse complement strand
TCCAAGTTTCTTGACCGGTCATTCTATCTTAGCTGAAAAAGGACATCTCTTCTCTTGGATAGGCTCTGGTCTCGACCTGGGACTTGCTATGATAAACACCGTTCTAGGCAACTGTTTCTGTCAGGCTCCACGTCATCTATTC
>NW_022605612.1:483015-484412 GCF_008692095.1 Etheostoma spectabile | reverse complement strand
AGTCATAACAAACCCAGTTATCTCCCATCAAGGAGAAACACACATATGACAGATACAGAAGTCATATACTCATTGACGCATTGGAGATCCTATTATGAATAATTAATATGAAAATCATTGGTTAAATGTAATTTTCCCATTACACATACTTATTTTAACTTAAACCATTAACTCTTCCTAAACCTAACAAAGTTGTTTTATTTATATTTCTGTGAAAAAGATATGGAGAAAGAATTTGGAGGATACCCAATTCAAAGTGTTATTGGAGATGAAGATAGATATGAGAAAATCAAGAAGTACATGGACCCAATTACAGTGTTTACACTGGAATTGTGGTTCAAAACATTAAAAAAAACACAAGATAAAGAAAGAAATGAAGGTGCTCCGGTGGATAGCATATGACAGTGATTTCAAACCAGCAATGTATGATAAGGGGTTCAAACAATGGATAAATAAGGGGGTCACGGGATGGTATACCCTTCTGAAAGATGGGGAGCTGGAGAGTTTTCAAAAAATGAAGGAGAAGTATAATTTAGATAAACATGAATTTTACAGGTACCTGCAATTGAGAGATTATTATAAGAAAGAAATCAGGTGGGATCCCTCTGTGGAAGTAAATGGGGTGATTAAAATTGTGATAAATTCATCCAGTGGAACAAAAATTAAAATAATCTCTACTCTATATCAAAAATTGAGGATGAACAAACATTCAACTAAATATATAAAAGAAAAGTGGGAGTCAGAGCTGAACACAACAATTTCAGATGAAGACTGGTTGGATATGTGGGAAACACATCAAACATCCACCAATTCACGGATATGGAGGGAATTCTCATGGAAAAATCTAATACGATTTTTCATCACACCTAAAGTCCAGAATAGCTACAAGGGCACAAACATGGGGTGTCGGAGGAACTGTGGATCAATAATGCTGATCATTCTCACTATTCTGGAACTGTCTATCATGTCCAATTCTGGAAAATGTTCATGTAACAGTGGAGAAGGTTCTGGATATGATATCCTATGAGTAGTGTGTGTACTATACTTTGCAATTTTAATAATATCAAAGTAAGGGCAAAAGACAGGTATCTGATTAAGATACTGTTAATAGCTAGCAAGAAAGCTATTACGAGGAAATGGGGAAGCAGATCCCCCTTGTCAAGAACATGGACTGGATAATAGAAGAATCCACATTATGGAAAAACTGACACATCGTTTGGAGACGCCAAACACAAATGGAAGAGAAATGGAGAAAATGGACAACATCAGACAAAAGTCAGCGACAAGAAATAAAGAACTAGACAAACTAGATGGAACTGAGGTCAAATAGAGGAACAGCTCCCAAGCCAAAGTTTTATGTTATGTTATGTTGATTGTAAAGTGTTCATGTATATTGT
>NW_022605612.1:479559-483005 GCF_008692095.1 Etheostoma spectabile | reverse complement strand
AAAAATGGAAAAAACTAATAAAAAGTTCAATGATAAAAAAAAAAATATTTCTGTGAAATCAGGTTGGACAAATTGTCCCTTGTGGTAAAAAAACTGTCAAAATAAATAATATCACTGACAAGCTCTAAAAATCATGAGCCAAGTGAATTGTTACTCTGGGGTCCTCTAGACAAAATGGATCGAGCCGTCTACCAGCAAATGATCAATTTAGCACAAGTTGTAATAGTACTTATGTGCCAGCTGATAGCAACGTATCAAGCTATAATAAGAAAACAACACATTGCTATGATGATGCAGATGCAACTTGCCTTTTATTGTCCCTCCGGCAGCGCTGCGAGACAACTCTTTTTTGAGACATGTCTCTTGTTTGAGTGCCTTCCATTTACTTCGGAGAACGTCCCATGGCTTGTCGTAACCTTTGTTAGTCATTTCCTTTGCGAGTTCTTTATGAATTAAATTCAGAAAGTCTCTCGTCTCCTCGTCCATCCACTTACATCTGTCTTTGTTGACATCATCGACAGTAAAAGAAATGGACCAAAATATCCCGTTGTTCTGGACGGAGACCAGTGGTGAAAAACAGAAGCACTTTTTCGGAGATGGATAGGCGTTACTGCGCAGCCTCCAACTGAGCTTGAAGACATAGTTGTAAGGTGGGCAACCTGTCTGAAAGTTGTAAGTCTTCTGGTAGCTGTGCCCAGAGAAATCTCAATCATTCCTAATCTTACAGAGACGGAGAGCGTAGGTATATATTGCTGCTAACTAACATGCTAGTTAATGTTAGTAATTAAACCTAAACAGCTAATGGAAGTCCAAACTGTCTGCGTGCTTCTCCTGGCAATACGTTGATTTGTCGACTATGCGACGGCAAGTCGCATGGTTATGACACAATCGTTGTGCATGTGTGCAAACAGAGTGGAAATACTGGGCGGAAATTAACTAAAACTTTTTCTTCTTTGTTTTGTGGCGGGTTGCAACCATAAAAGAACCTGAAACTTAACTCAATTCATTATTTATTCGACAAATGACGTTTCCAGCATCTATCACATAAGCCGTACATTGATCAATAGAAAATCTAAAAGTATTTCTTTTGAGTCGATATTCCTGAAATTACATTGAATTTTACTGTTTCCATAAGGCATTTTTTATTCAATATCTCTTAATTCGGATAAAAACGTGTGGATGGAAACATAGCTAGTTACGTATGTCCCTGTTCTCCCCCTCCTGCCTTCACCAGCCAGCTGACTGCGCACACCTGTTCATTATCTGCTCATCACAGCTCCTTGCTTCACCTCTTCTTCCTCCGCTTTCAGTTTTCCCCTGTTCGGCTCTTTGGATCCTTGTGCCCCAGTGTCCCCTCCTCAGCTTCCTCCGCTCCGTTCACCCTGCGTCTCCCAGTGCTACCCTCGCCTTCCACTTCAACCTGCCCTTCCCTTGTCATCCAATCCAGTCTTCCCTGCCCTTGCAATCCTGCCTGTTCCTTGAGTTTTTTTAAATAAATCTGTTGATTGCCTTGCATTTGGGTCCGTTCTGTCCTTCCTCATAACAAGAATCAACTGTTCACACTAAATATTGTGGAATATGCCAAAATGTAGCAGAAACTGTTAAATTAATACAATCATTTTAAATGTATGCCAACTGACAGATCAACAATTTCACAGCCTAAAGGTAAAATCCAGTTAATTTCAATACATAGCTCTGTTTGTAAATTTTGAGTGCTGTAAGTAGCAAGAAAAATTAAAACAATTGGTGCTGCCTACACCGTGTTACACTCCTGCTAGAGTTAGCACCCAACAGGCTTGAACAGGGCAAGTTTTAAACATTTTTAGGCTCTAAACATGTTTGAAATGTCATTACAAGTGCCTCCCCATGTGCAGTGATTTATTCTGAGTGAACACAGCCAATCTGACAGCTGGAGATGTGACAGAAAGACGTATTTCGACTAGTGAGGACTTCAGCGGAAAACAGTAAATAAATAGAGGTATGTGCACTGGCTGAATTAAACTTTTATGCCTTTCTATCACAGCTACTGCAGTCAGATTAACTGTGTTCACTTGGAAGGAATAACTGCACATGGCTAGGCACTGCTAATGACATTTTGAGCATGTTTAGAGGCTAAAAACCAGTTTAAAACTTGCCCTGTTTAAGCCTGTTGGGTACAAAATCCAGCAGGAGGATAGGCAGTACAGATTTTTTCTTGCTACTGACAGCACTCCAAATTTACAAATAACAGAGCTACATGTTAAAATTGACCGTAATTCACCTTTAACTTGGCTTCTGTTCCAACTGCCTGCCTATCAACACAGAGGCAAAGTTCAGAGCAAATAACATTATAGCTCATCATTGCGCCTTTAAAAAGGTCAGCGCCAACGAGATCAAAGTTGAAATAATTTTAGCAAAGCACTTGGCAGCAGTTCTGAGCGGTGCGTGACACAAAGTGCACCGCTTCTTCAAAGATATTGCCACCGCTCTCCCCATAGGAAACTTAGACACCATAGAGCAAGTTTACCAGGATACATCTGTAGCCGAGCCATAAACTCCTAAGACACGCACTTTCGTTGCCGCCATTAATGACACACAAGCCAGGAAATACGCTCTCGGCAGGCTGCCATAACCAGTACACCTACAGCCTAAATGCAGAATCATTGAACGAGCCACAAATAAACTAACGTTAAGTGGCATTGACTGCTTCGGTATGTGGCTGTGGCTTGTTGTCCATGGACTGCCAGCTAATACTCAGATCTACGTGGTCAAATCAGCCAACACTGAAATTAGGATACACATGGGACTACTTCCAGTTTTCAAAATAAGGTGTTAAAAGTTTATAGATAAAGTACACATAAAAATAAGATTGTTGAATTATATTTTCAAGAAATAATAATCAATTGTCCAATCTATGGTCCACTGAAGAAGGCTGTAAACTCAGCTGGGGATACCTGGATGAGGATGAATCCTGCTAACACGATGACCATTTATGATGTGCCATCACTTACTGTATGAGAATAGCTCTGCCCACTACTGCATCTCCTAGCAACATACTGGCTGGATTCAGATGCACAGGCATTTGGCCATTTAACCCAGACAATTTTCAGGATTATGACTTTGCACCTACCCAAGTGACTGACTGTCCAGGCCCAGCTTTAATGGCTTTTGTAGTTTCCCAGCAAGACTCCCTTGCAACAACAGCAGCTTCCACCCTGCTTCAGATGTCCTCTGAAGCTACAGAAGCCTCCACTCTGTCTCAGGTGTCATCGGCAGCTACAGAAGCCTCCACCTTGCGTCAGGTGCCCTCTGCAGCTACAGAAGCATCCACTCTGTCTCAGGTGTCCTCTGCAGGTACAGCAGCCTCCACTTTGTCTCATGTGTCCTTGGCAGCAACAGCAGCCTCCAATCTGCCACAGACATCCTGGTACTGGTACAACAAGGAGCAGGAGAAAGTCAGACATCTA
>NW_022605612.1:475786-479549 GCF_008692095.1 Etheostoma spectabile | reverse complement strand
CCAGTCAAGCAGGTCTCGGAGGAAGTAAAAAAAAAAGAGGAATAGTAAGAAGAATGTGAAAATGGCCATTTTTGGAAAGAGGAAGTGTAAACAAAATAATGCAGAGAGAAAGACAGCTAAAATGAGATTCGAGAACAACAAGGATAATGGTGAGGACACCTCAGATAAAGACGATTTTTGCATTGCATGCCCTTTGTAAATTCCAAACTCAAAGAAAAGTGGATCAGATGTGTAAATTGCAAGTTCTGGGCCGACGAAAACTCCACCCCTGGAAATCCCACATACACCTGTCACCACTGTGACTCTGATAACTCTGATTAGATGGATAACACACAGATACACACACTCAAGTTCATGTTTTATCTCTTAAGTCAAAGTGTGCATGTTTGTTATTTTACTAAATGTTAGGATCCTTACCACTGACATTGTTCTTCATTTAGCCATCATTGATGAGTTATTTTTGTTCTTAATAAGCACAGGAAGATGCCTTAGTGTTGGCCCATGCACAACAAACTTGTACTGGCCTCACTAAGTGTAGCGCTACTCAGCTATCCAGCAAGCTTACAACCAACGGGCATTCATCGAAAGAGACTTTTACGTCGATGATGCTTTGAAATCCTTCGCAACCGAGTCTGAGGCCATCAGCATCATCAAGCGAGCACAAGAGATGCTCTCCCGCTCTGGTCTCAGACTGCATAAGATCACAACAAACAGTGCAGCTGTCATGAGCAAATTCTCCCCGGAAGATCGTGCAAACAGCATCAAAGATCTGGATTTCTTGACGGACGAAGTGCCCATACAGCGCAGCTTAGGCATAAGCTGGAACATTCTCACAGACACATTCACCTTTCAGGTGCAAGAGGACGACAAACCGTTTACACGCAGAGGCGTGCTGTCCACCATTAACAGCATCTTCAATCCTCTCGGCTATCTCTCACCCGTCACCATACAAGGAAGATCACTGCTTAGACAGCTGACCATAGAAAACGGAGAGTGGGATTCACCTTTACCGGAAAATCTGAAAGCAGAGTGGCTGAAGTGGAAAGGTTCCCTCCAGTGCCTTCATGACCTACAAATTCCTCGCTGCTATACATCCCTGTCTCCATCTGCAGCTAGCTCGAGAGAGTTGTGTGTGTTTGCAGACGCATCGACCAAAGCCATTGCTGCGGTAGCTTACCTGAAAGTGACCGGCACAGATGGCCACTCTGAAGTCGGATTTGTCCTCGGCAAATCAAAGCTAGCACCTGTCAAAGAAACAACCATACCCAGACTTGAACTCTGCGCGGCAGTCCTGGCCGTGGAAATAGCTGAGTTTGCCGTAAGTAACATGGACTTGCACATGAACTCTGTGTCTTTCTTCTCAGACAGTAAAGTTGTGCTAGGCTATGTCAACAATGAGCAGAGAAGATTCTACGTCTATGTGAGCAACAGAGTGCAACGCATCAGACAAGCTACATCACCACAACAATGGAAATATGTCCCATCAGAGCTCAACCCAGCTGATCACGGCTCCAGATCTGTACCCGCAGCCTCGTTAAAAGACACAAACTGGCTGACTGGTCCAGTTTTTCTGCCCAGTAAGCCACCATACAATGTTCAGCAACATTTTGACCTCATCGACCCTGGGTCTGACCCTGAAATCAAGCCGAAAGTGTCAGTGCTAGTCACCCAAACCTCCACATGTCATCTGGGGATGAAGCGCTTCGACCGTTTTTCAAAGTGGACCACTATCCTGAGAACACTTGCCATGTTGATTCACATTGCTCAGTGTTTTATGCAGACCATCTGTGACAGCACATGCAGAGGGTGGCATATCTGCAAAAAGGCAGCCACGCCAGACAACCTGGAAAAAGCAAGGAAAATCCTGATTATGAACATGCAACAGGACACATATGCTAATGAACTTGACAACATACGAAAACAGACAGACGTACCAAAGCAAAGCAGCATCAAAAAGCTTTGTCCAGTGATTGACAGTGATGGACTTCTCCGTGTTGGAGGACGTATCTCTCGGTCTGGCTTAGAGATGAACAGGACCAATCCTCTCATCATCCCAGGTCAGCATCACCTAACAACCCTCCTCGTGCGACACCACCACGAGCAGGTGAAACATCAAGGCAGACACTTCACTGAAGGAGCTGTCAGGGATGCTGGACTATGGCTGGTAGGAGGAAAGAAGTGCATAAGGAGCACACTATTCAGGTGTGTCACATGTAAAAGACTGCGCGGCAAAATGGAGCATCAGCTTATGGCAGATCTGCCTGCAGACAGGCTTCAAATTGCCCCACCTTTCACCTACATCGGCCTGGACGTGTTTGGCCCATGGGAGGTGATCTGCCGTCGGACCAGAGGTGGACAGGCCAACAACAAAAGGTGGGCTGTATTGTTCACATGCCTCACTGTTCGTGCAGTGCACATAGAGGTAATAGAGACTTTAAGTGCATCCAGTTTCATTAATGCTCTTAGGAGATTTTTCTCCATCAGAGGGCCTGCAAAGTTAATCAGGTCTGACCAAGGCACAAATTTCACTGGAGCATCAAAAGAATTGAACTTGGAAGAAAATGCAGAGATGCAGCGATACCTGCAAGACCAACAGTGCACATGGATCTTCAATCCCCCACATTCCTCCCACATGGGAGGCGCCTGGGAGCGGCTTATTGGTGTGGCACGCCGCATCCTAGACTCCATGTTTCTGCAGCAGCGTTTTTCCTCTCTGACGCACGAAGTGCTTGTCACACTCATGGCAGAGGTGTGCGCAATCATAAATGCAAGGCCTCTGCTGCCTGTTCCCACCGACCCAGAGAGCCCGCTCATCCTCACCCCATCAATGCTGTTAACACAAAAGACCGAACTCCATCTTAACCTCCAGCAGACTTCGGCAAAGCTGAGATCCTCCGTCAACAGTGGAAACAGGTGCAGCATCTTGCAGAGACTTTTTGGCACAAATGGCAACGTGAGTACCTGAACACCCTGCAAAGTCGGACCAAGTGGCAGGACACAAGGCCTAACTTGCAGGAAGGAGACATTGTCTTGATGAGAGACAGTGCTGTGAAAAGACACTACTGGCCTATGGCTATGGTCACAAAGGCTCTTCCTAGCAAGGACAGTGCAGTAAGATCTGTGGAAGTAAGAGTTATTCGCCAAGGCACTCCTAAAGTGTACACCAGACCAGTTTCTGAACTTGTTTTGCTGTTTTCTTCTAAATCTGATATTGAGCGTTTGGACATGTAGACTCATAAATATGGTATCCATAAGATACCAGGCAGGGAGTGTCATGGTCTGAGCAGACCAAGATTTCATTTCTGTTTCTTTAAACAAGTTTGCAAATAATTTGTTATGCTAGAGCGCCAACTACTGACGGTAGTAGGTATTGAGAATGGACTGCTGGGTAATTTGAACGGTATATTTCCTGTTTACCGTGCTGACACACAAGAGTAGTCACCGACAAGATTGTTTGTTCTGCTGTCTCCGGACAAGTTATTATTTGCAGTTGTTTAATGTTTTTTACACCTACACGAAGGCAATGCCCGTAAGTACAACAGTCATATTCAAAGGTTTATGAAATGTATAAGCAGTTTGTTCTTGGCAGTAACAGTGTTTGTTGCATGTGCGCTGCTAGCAAGTGTGTTTGTAGCATTTACGACGAGACAAAATGGACTAAAAGTAGTTTTATGTTTGTTCAGTTTTACAGCATAAATAAAGGAAAGGAGAAAAGGAATGAAGATCTCTTGCATCCACGTTCTTTGTGCGTTAGCCTGATGGG
>NW_022605612.1:472481-474609 GCF_008692095.1 Etheostoma spectabile | reverse complement strand
CCATCTTGTTTTGCAGCATGCAGTTCTCGTAGGAGGTCGGCTAACTCACGCAGCTTTGTTGGTTCTTTGTTGGATATCTTTGGGAAGCCCTCCAGTCTTGTGAATAGCGCCCCTTCAATGGCTTCCGGAGTGCCATAACACTCTTCAGGTAAATGCAGGAACGGGCGTTTTGTGAGGTCTTTTCACACGCAGGTGGTATAGCAGAGGGCGTGAGGTACTGGGCGACCGTGTCTCTAGATGGATGTTTTTTAGAGTGTTGACTGCTGAGGGCGGTGTGCTGTGCCAAGGCAGGACATCTACAATCACCACCCACCCTATGTCCAATTTCTGAGCAAAACGGGGCACTGCGGGGTCCATTATTTGCTTACGGATCTTGTGGATTCTTAAAGTTTCTTCCTAGCAAAGGAGTATTTCTGCATTGGGATCTAAGGGGGGGATCTCACTGGCTATGCTTTTCAGGTGGGGGTGATGTAGAGCTGCATTGGGAGTGGGAATTTCTGACCTGTTATTTGGGAGCTCGTTGCCACTCAATCTAGGGACTGGAAGAGGAATGGCAGATCTTCTCATCGAATGACACCACACTAGGCCCACACGCCCCCTTCCAGTTGTACTCTATGCTGCCTGCAACACGTCTCAAATTTGTGTAAGGTGATGTGAGTGCTCATTGTCTTTCGAAAACGAACTCAAAGAAAGTCAGATCGGGCTAGAGTGACCTTGTTGCTTGTTTGTCATCTCATGATGTGGTATACACTGTTGGTCACGAGTTTTTGATTTTTGTTAAGTTTTTTTTGCTTTCCTGTGTGGCCTGTGGGGGGTACCCGTTAACTTAGCAGATTTTTGAACAGGGCTCTCGCACGCCACCCCTGGCAACAGTTGCGCATGACGTTCAGTGCACTGTTGGACCGTGACGCTCTCCTCGTGTCGTTGTCCTTCCTGCTATCATCTGAAATGGAGTGTGCGGTGTTTATCGAGGCTGGCTTTGCCTTGACGATGGGTGGACCAGGATGCATGTGCTTCACATGTTTTGTCTCGCTTGTGGCAGTTCTGCCATCTGTATTGCTGTGTGCAGTTTTTTTGCATCTGGGCATCAAGGCACAACAGCGAGCAGACTGAAGTTTTTCTTTAAGGTACGTGTTGCGTTCATTGAGTAACTTGTGCTCTGAAGCTTCTGCACTGTGTACTAACGAGTGGGCCTTTGTGATAAATTGGGCAATGTTTGCTTGGTTTCCGGAAGCGTTGGCTTTTGCATCACTTTTTTGGGCTGGGGTCAGCAACTTGAGTTTTGTGAACTGCAACAGGCTGTGCTGAGCTTGGGAAACCCTGTGTCTTCTTATCTTCTTGATTATGGAGGGTTGTTGTAGGCAGAGTGATGGTAAAACTGGGATCATTTCTAGCTTTGGCTTGTGTGTGAATGAACTCTACAAATACACTGAATGGGGAAGGAATTTGGCGCTCCGCGTTGATCTTGAGCCGTAAACATACCACTTTTCTGTGCAGTTCGTTAAGGTAACTACTTTTTCAAACAACTGGGCTACGTCCCCCTACCGCGGTGTCAGATACCTCATTCCTGGTGTAGGAAAATCGCCGTTGATTTGCAGCATGCAGTTCTTCGAGTACGGAGAATGATCGGACTAGACTCACGCAGCTTTGTTGGTTCTTTGGTTGGATATCTTTGGGGAAGCCCCTCCAGTCTGTGTGAAGCGCCCCTTCAATGGCTTCCGAGTAGCCATAACCACTCTTCGAGGCGCTCGCCAAAGAATGTCCTGATCGCCCACTAAACTGTCGCGATCTTCAGGCTGTGGTCCTGCTCACTTTAGCCATCGTGCCGTTCTGCGAAGAACTCATTTACTTGCGCCGAGTACCAATTCACTCCGATTGAGGGCTTTCTTATGACTAAACTCGGTCTGTCTATGTTTTGGCTATGTGTGTGCAGGAAACTGGAGGCTTTTCGGCACGTCCCGTGTATGATTCTCTTGGCCGCTTGTTGCGTTGCAAACTCTTCTGTCAGTCCTGTGGACCTACTACCATCTGAACTTTTTAGCAATAAATCGTGGCTACATCTGTGGTTACAGGGTGTCCCTCCCTGTGGTTGTCTTGGTTTTTGATGTTGTGGTGATATTGGTAGTGG
>NW_022605612.1:451610-472456 GCF_008692095.1 Etheostoma spectabile | reverse complement strand
GAGGCGCTGCCAGATGTCCCTGAGGCCACTCTGTGGATCCTGATGTGGGCTGCTCTTACCTCGTGCCTGTTCTGAAGACTCTTTGCCGAGCCATTTAATCAGGAGGTCAGTTTCTTCTGCTACCGTCAGTCCTATGTTTGTCTAGTGTTGCAAAATGAGGCTTTCCACGCCCAGTAGTTCTCTGCTGCCTGTCGTCAAAGCTTTGTCAGTCCAGTGGAGACCCAGCTGACTTCTTGCAATAAAATCTGGCTAGATCTTCGTTACAGCGCGTGGTGTCGGTTTTGGTGTGGTGTGAGAGGTAAGCCACGCTGGGGCTTGGACCAGGAAGAGGGTTGACCTGTTGCTCCCTGCCAAGCTTTGTTGCAGGTGTGCGTTGGTGTCTGATATGTTTTTGTGTGTAGCAATACTGGGTGCGCTGGGAAGGGCTGTGTGATTTTCCAGCTTTACTTCTCGTTTTTCTGGGATATCCGTGCAGTGAAATACCGTTGGTTCCCCTCTGATCCCGGTTCCCCAAGGCTTTTGTCGTCTTCCAGTTCGGCTTGAAGTGCTGCTGCTTCGGGCTATTGCAGCTCCATTCTCTTCTGCACTGCAGTGCTTCCAGTTCCGCTTCTAGCTTACTTTTTGAAGTTTAATTTCTAATTCTTTTTCTGCATAGGCACCTCTGGTTCGGGCTGCTTGAGCTTTTGCTTTTGCTGTGGCTAACTCGTGTTTCTCTTCCGAACTGCGGGTTGATCCAGTGCGGGAACCGCAGGTGGAGCCTGACATCGACACTTGAGATCTCAACTCCTAGGTTTTTGCAAGTCGGCTTCGGTTAACCCTGTGTAGCTGCGCATCTGGCTAAGTTCCATGTCTTAAGGAGCGGCGGTTGGCTCTCAAATTGTTCGCAGGTTGCTGAAAAGTCCGTCCTCTTGACGGGCGAGGGTCTGCCCTTTTACTGTACTGGCCTCACCCTAGTGTAGCGCTACTCAGCTATCCAGCAAGCTTCAACCATCAGGCTAGGACGCACAAAGACTGTGGATGCAAGAGATCTTCTATCCTTTCTCCTTTCCTTTATTTATGCTGTAAACTGACAAACATAAAACTACTTTTAGTCCATTTGTCTCGTCGTAAATGCTACAAACACCTTGCTAGCAGCGCACATGAACAAACACTGTTACTCCAAGCCAACAACAACTGCTTATACATTTCATAAACCTTTGAATATGACTGTTGTACTTACGGGCATTGCCTTCGTGTAGGTGTAAAAAACATTAACAACTGCAAATAATAACTTGTCCGGAGACAGCAGAACAAACAATCTTGTCGGTGACTACTCTTGTTGTCAGCACGGTAAACAGGAATATACCGTTCAAATTACCCAGCAGTCCATTCTCTATAACTATACCGTCAGTAGATGGCGCTCTAGCATAACAAATTATTTGCCAACTTGTTTAAAGAAACAGAATGAAATCTTGGTCTGCTCAGACCATGACAAACTATATAGATGCATTTTGTGGTGTAGTTTCAGTTTTTAGTTCTTCAATATTACTGTTAAAATTTACCCCAGGTGTGTAACAACAACCCTTGTAGTGGGGTAGGTTGTAACAATGGCACTCCTTGTTGACATCAAATAATGAATTATGTGATATAGTTGGAGAATGAAAAACAATTTCTATTTGTAGAAGACAAATGAGGGTATTTGTGTCAAAATGTTTGTGTCCTACCACAACCTTCTGCAGTTTAGGAGTTGAGTCAAAAGGTTTTACAACCATCCCCGGTCTCCCTATGAATTGAGGTTTTTCCCAAGTAAAGTTAAACTTTTTACTGTGAAATAAAATTTTAGGTGCAATAAAACTCCATAATTCCAGAAAATGACTGATATTTTAAGTTAAGCAACATCAGACTACACCCTTACTGAAAATCAAACAATTTCACTGTATAAATATGGAGTAAATTGCATACATTAAGCTGTTATGTATAGAATCTGAAACCTATAAAAAGACTTTGCTCCCTAATTCCCGGCAATGACTGATATATTTGAGTACATGACAGAGTACAGACTGGACCCATACAGAAAGTGAAACATTTTTATTGTATAATTTTGGAGATTTTTGGATTTTATTTTTCCATAATTTGCCTGGAATTATGGAGCAAAGTCTTTTATAACTCCTTCAGATTCAGATTTTCAGATTTCAGTCATTTTAACAACCGTAGAAATGGTGGACTTTACTTCCAAAATCTCCATGCAGAATCTTATTTTTGTAATTTCCTGCTCCATCCGTTCTGTCGCTTTCTTCAGATTGTAGTCATTCCTTTCTCACCTCCCCCGACGCTGTTTTCTACGGTCCTGGGACAGGAAAACTGAAGCCTCTTTCTTCCCTACGTTCTTCTTCCATCCTTCCCTCTCCTTCTTTAATCTTTTCTTTTTTAAATGATTCAGCAGTCTCTTCTATGCATCCAAGGTATTTATTCATGTGTTTGTACTTACAATGACTCAAATGTCAGCACTGGCAACATGTTAAGCCTTAGATTAAAAGAATGTGTATAATATTTTTGTAAACCGGCATGGTCAGCCTGCACATCATCACAAGTTAGAATAAAAAGCTAGGGAGCCAAAACCTGCGGCTTCCCATGAAAATGTTAGATGATAGACTCCCTGGCTTTCTATTGAATACATGTGTTAAGTAGACAATAAACATAATACCATAATCTCTAACCTGTAAATATTGAAAGGCTCACATTTGTATTCCTGGTGTGTTAGTTTGCTACACAATAAACTTCTACCAAGCTGTCCTACCGATAAGGAACTAATTCCTTGACTTGAACCTTGACATGAAGGTTGTCAGTCTGCTATGATTAGAGTAGATAGGAGTTTACTTTCATGAGGAGTAATACTCAGCCTGTGAAACAGTTATCAGTGTTGCTTGAAGGGAGCACGTCCAATGTTTAACTTACGCACTGACTTCAGCAGAGGTGGAAAAGAAACTAAATAGTGTACTCAAGTAAAAGTACCAATACTTTGATGATCTATTACTCAGTACATGTTGAATATACGATCTGAAAAGTATCACTCAAGTAAAAGTAATAAGTAATTCATTTACATGTACTTTAAGTAAAAGGTATTTAGTTACCTTTTTTCTCCCATTTAGAAAATAGTCAAGGGGTCATAAATCCAACTTGTTTTTAATTAAATCAAAATGTATCCAAATGTAAAACATCTAACAATGTTTACAAATGTAATAACAACATAGCACATAACATTCATGTACATCCTCTACAAAAAACACGAGCTCTCCTTTACCATCACACTGCTGATACATTTGACTAATGTTCAAAGCCCACGACAAAGCAGCTAGCTTCTACACACCTAAGTGCCCGTATAAGATAATTAGATGTATTCATTTAGCCAGTGTCCTACATACGTTGTCCTACGGGTGTCTATGCTAGACAAAAATTAGCAATGCCACAAACATGTTGTTTTGTGCTGGTAGGCAGCCTAGATGCTGATCATCCCTCACTGTAGTGCATGGGTCATCAACTACATTTTCCAAGAGGAGACTTCTCTAAGCACAAATTCCGGCAGACAAACTTTCAAAAAAATAAAATAAAATGTATAATACCTATATAATTTTCCACATTCTTACTGAATTATGCTATTTGTACATGTAGGCTATAGTGTGAGCAATTCCTAAAAAACATGGAAACTCTGTAATGAACTGTCTCTTTAACTCAGAAAAAGATCTCAGACTAGGAGGCAGTTCACTGAGGAGTGATGGTTAAACTTGTGATACTGAAACATGGTTGTAGTATAGCGTCGTGATTGGTCAAAATGCTTGCAGAAAGAAACAGCTGTTGTCAAGTGCAATGTCACTCTCAAAGTGGGTGAAGCGAATAATGATGAATGACAGGCTATGCAGTCTCATGTACTGTATGTCTCATTTACAAACAAGCTGTTGCAAAATCTACAACCACATCATCATCAAGAATGAGGAAGGCAACAACACATTGCGTCATTCACGTGCATATTTAGTAGCCAAATGCATCCATTTGGTTTTTAATAAATCCATAGATTAAAAGCTCAGCAGAGAGGATGGTTATTTAGCCAGCAGTTAAGTTTATAAAAATGTTCCCAAATTTCAAGATTCCCAGCAAACTAAGATAATCAGTGACTTCAACCAACAGCTTGTTTTTAGCTTGTTTGTAAAAAACTTTGAAAATTTCTTTGTATCTTTGCAGTCAGGTAGGCTACTCGTGTTTTAAGAACGCTCACCATATCGTGGCTCAGCTGTGTGTGTGTGTGTGTGTGTGGTGTGGAGCGCGCGGCATCGCTGTGCAGAGTACTGGCATGTGAATTGAGATGCAAAATACAGGGGGTGTTTTTTGTCTACCTGTGTATGTTACCTGCTGTAAGGCTAATACTGAATTTATTTGATGTTGCTCTATAGTTATACGGACGATTTTTTTCCCCCTTTCTTTCGGTTTTGTAGTTCAACTTGAAAAAATACAAAAACACAACGAAACTACTCAATACAGTACGTGAGTAAATGTATTTGTTACTTTCCACCTCAGGACTTCAGATATTAAGTTTTTTAACAGAAAGCCTGAATTACAAGTCGTGCTCCTTGAATTTCAACCATTTTTTTTAATCTGTCTGACACCCCTGCACATTTATGGAAGTGAAATACTAAATTTAATTGTTGGATACCCCTTTAAATCCCTTTCTACCAAGCTGATGTGTGGTGAGCGTGCTGGCGTCATAGGCTGTCATGCACCACCCAGGTGGATGCTACACTTGGTGGAGTTAGAGAGTAGTTCCCCCCACCGGAAGCGCTTTGAGTGTCTCTGATAAAGCGCTATATAAATGTAATATTATTCTTATTAAACAATTACCAAGAACACATTTGATTTGCTCTGATCTGATCCCCACTATAACCTCCAGTTTTCACCAGGGAGTACCAACTGAATTGAATTTTTTACCTGCTTAAACCAGTGGGATCCCCCTACGTGGCAAAGTATAAATCTCAGTATGTGAATTTATTAAAACTAGGAGGAAAAATATTTTTTGTTTTCTTCAAGTGTCTAAATAATTATTAAACAATCAGGCACATCACGCTTTGCTTACTTAAATGCTCATAGTGAAATAGAATTTGTAACTTTTGATCAGGTGCAGACATTAATTGTTTTAAGAGGGTCCACGCCAAAGATGTTTGAGAACCTTAAACACAATGAAATAGACAAAAGGAGCTATGTTGACAAAAAAACATAACCAATCCACAAAGTCTGCAGTTTTCACATGCTTATTGTGCAACAAGGACATTGTAATTATTGCTATAGAATACGGTAGGTGCATTTTGGTGTAAGCAGAACATTGTTGACAACACTTATTCTCTGCCTCTAGGTTTATGGGATTGATGGCATAAAGTCCAATAGCTTCCTAACACAGTGAGTCTATAATAATGATTTACACACAGGTTGGGTTGTCGAGTCCCTGACTGTGCATGGAGCTCAGGCCTGTGTCCGAGTCCTCATCGTTGTATCGCAGACCTTGGACAGACCTCTGGATGCTCCACCCAGATACTCTCTCTTCTGTGATACAGGACTCAGCCTCAGCGCTCACCGCTCCTAGCTCGTCTTACCATGTCACTCATTTGTTGTTTACCTGCTCTATCTCCATGTCCACTTTGGCCAGAAGGTCCAAAAGTTCACTCTCCTGGTTTCCCAGAGCTCCCAACTCAGATCCAAGTCTCCCCTGATGGCGTCTAGGTCGTCTTCAGACGCAGGCCAATGTACGACTGGTGTTCACTGCGTTTGATCCTAACTTTATAGCAAACTCGTTTCAGACAACCCAACTTTCCCACATCTTGTTCAGGTGGAGCGGCAGACATGCCAGGCACTCTCGCTCCATGACACAGTCTGTATCCTTCGTCACTTCCGCACTCTATCCTCACGCCACCGTTTGAATCCACCGCAGGTTGAGCTCCCTGATCTCCCCCGTGATGCGCTCCACGAGCGCCTCGCGCACCGTCAGCTCCTCCTGCAGCCGCACCCACCTCTTCCACACCACGCGCGTACTCCTCGAACTGGACACCCGCCTCCGCTGTGCACCACGCGTTCTGTCGTCCGCGCTCCTTGAGCAAGCCGAAGGAGCGGGAGCCTCCGAGACAGCCCACCCATTGTATATGTCCTCCATAGTTCACTCCGTGTCTCTTATGCGGTCTAATGCACTTGGTCCTCGTACCGCTCGATCTCCTGGTCAAGCTCCTTGATCCTCGGATCTGCTGGCGGATTGTGTGATCCTGGGAGATCACCAGGTGAACCAGCGTCCTCCATCTTCTCCACGGAGCCTTATCTTTAGAAACAGCATGTCCTTTCTTTTTGTAATCTTATCCAACTTCCTGAAAGCCTTCATGACTATGTCGTCTCGTTTCTCCTGGGACATGTTGCGGCAGCGGCCGCTGCTGTTGCAGTCCTGGCGGTGCCCATTACCCCGCTCGACCGCCGCTCTCCCGGCTCTGGACCACCCGAGCCTCGCCCTACGGGGCCTGTTTGTTGGAAGCAAAGCCTCATTCTCACCAGGACGAAGCGGATATTTTCTTGCTCATACCCCCAGGCGCTCCACAGTCGGAGGATTTGGTCTTATGGGTAAAATCCTCCTCAGCCTCTCCATTTCTCCACCATGCAATAGGACTGCGGAGAGCCGGAACGCATCGCCGCCGAGTTCCGTTCTGCAGGTTGTGGTCCTCCCAAGACTTTGACCACGTCGCGCAGGTGGTTCGTTTCGTCAGCCTGGAGACCAGTCTTCTCCTCCCGCAGACCCACACAGATATCTTTCCTTTTCCCTGCCCATCTTAGGTTCACTCAACGATAAAAGGTTTTCCGCAACGTAGCCTATAGGCTACGCTTTCTGTCAGATGTTTGTGGGAAATAAGGAAGACGAAAGTAGTCTTTAGACTTCTCAGTAGCCTACATTTGCAGTTGACTTAAAACCATAATTAGGCATATGCCTATTATAGAATAAACTTACGGGACATCGTCTCTCTCTCCCGGCAGATTGATCTGCGCTGCACCGGAGAGAAGTGGAGCGTCCTGTGTCAGGACAAAACTGTTGAGCTGTGTGCGGGACAAAACAGGAAAGTGCTGTAACGCCTAGAGACTCTCCGTCCCACGACCCCGCCCCTTTAGAACTCTACCCACTACCATTATACTTTTAGTCTCCAATTTTGTCTGATGGTGTTGCTATAGTAACTCTGAATATTGTAATTTGTAATGCAGGATTAGGATCAACTTAGACAATACAAGGCATTATATAGGTTGATATAATATATAATTAAATCAGCTCCATCTACCGCAATATGCTTATACTTGCATCAATACTAACTGGCTTAGTCACTAATAAACTTGTTGTAAACTGTTGTGTTGACAATGCCAGACACACTGTGTGTCATTTAGGACCCCATCACCAGAAAAAAACCTGATTAAGAAAGTAGGTTTTAGGCCTTTAAGTGTAAGCTTTCCATCTTTGTATATAAACCATATTTTATATAGCACAAGCGAAAGGATGTAGGACAAATAAAGCTTTACTCAGCAGTGTCGCATTGCGTATCATTTGACACAGTTTATTTTCATATACCCCACACATGCAAGGTCTCAGTATGATGAAGCTCAGCTGAAAATATCATAAACAGAAGAAAGCGGATGACCCCAAAATGTGCTCTTTCAAAGTTTCGGCCAGAATGTGGTCAATAATACTCATAAAGGATATCTGCATAAAGAGTGTTTTGGTGTATATTACATACATAAATGACAATGTTAATCCCCCACCAGCCACCATTGTCTGTGTACTGCTAACCTTAGCTCAGAGTGATGCCACTACGCCAAGATTGTTGGTAAACTAACTGCTTAGAAATCCATCTGAATGTGAACAACACACTAATGCATGTGTGTACACATATCAGACCAATCACACAGTATTATTTACAGCAGCATCTGCACTCATGTTCAGAGCATTACAAATACCTAGATCTGGACAAAGAAGATTATCATGCTGCGTTTGGGATGTGAGATAATAGGGTTTTTCTTATCTTTGATCTCATTTTGTGTGAGGTTAAACGTCTGTTCGGCTGCAGACTTATGATTGGTTGTCAAAGGTTCGGAACTTCAATGTTTACACAAGTGACCACAATGCAAGTGACTAAAGCAACATCTACTGTACTGTACGAAAACAAGTTCATCATTGTCTTTGCTGTAGAAAATCCTTAGTGTGTGTAGCAATCTTCTTGCAATATACTGAGGTAATTCTTTCTGCAAATTAACCTATGATTGATCTGTACAAATGTGTGGCATGAACTGTCTCTTAAATCATTTTATCATACTATGAGCTGGTGTTGAATTCTTTTTTATGACTCCCTTCTGTGTATTAAAGAAACTACACCATCAGTAGTCACATTCACCTGCTTGGGAGCTCTCTTTTTTCATTTGATTTTAACAATTTCACAAAATGCATTTCTTTTGCTTAACAGCAAACTTCAAAAGTATGCATATAATTATGTTCAGTTGACCAAGTGATGCATTTAGGTAGTCTTAGTGGTTACAATGGATTACATTGCGTATTTAACAAACTGTATAAGACAGTTAAGAATATTGCACAAAAATGTCACATATTTTCAGTAATATGATATAATGCCACAGATCAATTAGCAACTCGTTCATCGTCAATAGTGTATTTTGTAACACAACATGTCACCAAGTCAAATTCTGCACACATTTGGAATTACGAGGTGTGACCAGAAAAGCAAACATCTTAGAGTGAATTCTACTAAACTTCAGGATACATTCACTGAGTAACACTGCTTTCTTAGGTAAAAGCATTAACAAAAAGAGAAAACTAAGAGACAGTGATACTAGAGGCTGCTATTGCAGCATTTTTGTGGCAATGTTGAAGCCTCATCAACAGTTCTGTTAGGTTTAGATGGGGCAATGACACATGGATTGAAAGACCACTGTCAATACCAGCCCTCGCCAGAGATCTTGAATCTCTATGCAATGTCATGAGAGGTGCAGCTCTGTTGACATTCTTGAAACTGGATACCCCTGTTCTATAACCCTGCAGTAGTGTTTGGAGCCAGGCTTTGCCACACGAAACTTATTTCACCTTTCTTTCTGTATTTTCTGTATTATCTATTACCTGCTTACCAGAAGACCGTATAATGTGACAACATTATGACAGTCTCTGGTAAGCAGGTGATAGATAATGTCTAGACAGAGAGTCATTATTGCAAATCCGCCCCTCTGAGGCTGGTGTTAGGTATCATGTACACGTTGATGTTAGTACTTTGTTCTGCTGAAGTTAGTCTGCGCAAACAACTCTGAAAAGTTAAAGGTTAGGAAAGTTTGAAAGTTTTTTTTTCTGACAGAAAGATTCACCAAAGATTTCATTTTGTTAGACATGGGTCTGGAACCTGAGGGACGTACTGCTTTCTCCAGGTAAAAAACATAAAGAGAATAAAAAAAAGATACCATAAGACACCATGCAAGAGGTTGCTCTTGCTGTATTTTTGTGGATCTCTCCTCTCAGAAATCCTTTACGGCGACCATACGGGCCATCTGTTGAAGCCACGTCCACAGTTCTGTTAGTTGTAATGGGGCAATAACAACACACAGGTTTATCGTTGATCACTAGTTGAAGCCGGTCTAAAACAGTTCTGACTGAGGGAAATGATCATTTATATACTTGTGAGGAGCGATAGACGGAACCACCACATTTGTTGTTGTGACAATTTGTGGAAAGAAACACATTTTTGATTTAGAAACTCTTGGGAAAATGGTCAAATTTGACCCGAGGACAGCAGAGCGTTTAATTTGGCTTCTTTTAAGTGCCTTTAGTTGCATTCACGTATTAATCAGCGGATTGGACTTTGCCTCAGTTGTCATGAAGATGAGCTCAGTTGTAACAGTAACATGTAGAATTTGGTCACGTGGTAAAAGTTTACACAATATAATCTCCCTCATTTAATTTCACTACAATATACACCAAACACTTCCAGTCAACAGTGGATCAGAGTTCAAACTCAGTTACATTATTTTTAATCTGGATCACAGATCACAAAACCCAAGGACACAGTTTAGAACTGACCTTTATTTACCTTATAGCATATGTGACAAAGTCTCTACAAACTAGAAAATATCTACAACTTAGCCATGAGGGGAAAACGTTACAAACAAGATCAGACCCTGTGTAGTACCAATAGACACACATTACTAGCTCTTGGATTTTCCTAAATGTACTCTCTTCTTTGCAAAATAGGTAAACATTAGAATATCAAAGATATACACAACATTTGTAATAAACGTTATTGTCACCTTATATAAAGCATCCTTATCAAAAATCCTCAGTGCACATTCAGATGTGTCTACACATGCACCGGAGCTAAAAGATTCAAGGCCATTTTGGATTTGATTAAAGACAGGATTTCGTTCCACATGTAGTCAGAAAAGATAAATATCCAACTTGCACATTTGGAGAAACACCTAACAACACAGAAGATGACAGAAACTAACAGTTTCGAACTTGAATCTTTTTAAAAGTCTGGCTCAACCGATGTACATTGCTAGAAGAAAGCCTGACATCTGCATGTAATGTTCCTCCCCTTTTGCTATCTCTACCATCTTCGCTTCGTTGGCCCAGGATGGTTGTGATTGGTGTAAGAAATACAAACAAGCCAGAGTGTTTTTTCCCCTATCCCAAGAAAGATAGGTGGTGTAGCAAGACCATACTGCAGCACGAGACAGGGTTTTTGGCAATGGACTACCTTTTGAATACTTTTAGGCAACATAGTGCTTATTGTGGAGCAGACATTTAACGTACAGCTCTACAGATGAGCCCTGTAAAGTTTAACAGACATTTTGGCATTTTTGCTAATTATTTATCACCGGTTTCCTGTGTCCTTCTCATACAGGGCTTCTGAGTGGTCTACCAACCAATAGTAAGACGTGTCCATATTTTATAAGGTCAAATTAAAAAGTCTTTAAAGACAAAAAAGATTAATGCACACTTTTCTAAACCACAAAGTTTTTAAACTTATTTCCATTACGTTTTGTTTTTATTTGTATTTTGTACCTACATACAGTCCATTTTACAGTGTAGCCCATGAACTAGGATATGTTGGAGGTGATAGTCATGTTTCCTAGTATTTTTTTTGGCAGATGCGCAGTTACTCCGCTTGTAATAAATCATTTCCTCTGCATTTTGTGCCACTGATGACTGTCTTTGGTAAGCTGTGGTTGATAATCCAGACAGAAGGTCATTATTGCAAAATGCCCCTCTGAGGCTGTGTGTTAGGTTATCTTGTAAGTTCCATTAGTACGCTCTGCTGTGAAGGTCTATGTAGTCTGCCTAGCAACAACAAGCCACTACAAAAAGCGAGGCATGGATTTTGAAAAGGGGTTTTCCCTGACGGAATAAGTCACCAAAGATTCATTTTGTTAGACAGATGTCTGTCCCTGAGAGACACCCACAGAGTCTTTAGAACAATAGCAGTCAAAATATTGTGGTTTTAGACCAATGGCAAATCTTATATTTTTCAGCCCAATGGTAGAAGACTGATAGGCGTATCATCAATCTTACAATCTACTACCTATTATAAAATATGAGTCATTGTAAACACCATAAATTTAACAGCTGGCTTAGTTTTAACGAAGACGGCTCATTTCAGGTCCGGTTATAATGGTAAATTCCCTAAACACTAATAAATTTGCAGTGTTTTCTCTGCAAATTACGGGTATTTCTGGACACCACATCTTGACAGTTATCCAGCATACCATTTTACATTGTTGATTCTGGTTCACCGTATTGTTATTCAGTTTTTTTCAGTTTTTTACAGAAGGCATGTGGAAGAACCCAATTAGAATTTGTCTTCTTTAGTAGTAAAGTCCAAGTTATTTTTTATTAATGCGGCACCAGACAATACCTAATATAGGTGCAAGCATTTTTCGACATGAATCTGTCACCCATACATGTAAAGCTGTCATAAAGAAAATAAATAAAGTAAACAAGAATCTGTCTCATACACATCATGTGGGATCAAGTTAAGATTCTTTAGTATGGTTCACTGCTTACTGTCTACAATAACACAATACAGTCATTAAAAGTAGCTGTACTAGATAACAATAACAATTAAGGGCTGGAATGCCTTCAAATGGCTCTCACATCCCATTCCCACTTTGTAAATACCACAATGTTTTCACATACCTAACAGCACTGGATGCATTGGAACAGCTCACAAACCAAGAACTAAAAGACTTGGCTACACACACAGTGTGTATCGTTCTTTTGCTAAGGACACCATTACTCCACTGTATCATTACAAGCAATGTTTGTTCACTCATAGTAATGTTTGCGAATGATAGTACTGTGTATTTGGGCTACTGTGGGATTTGAGTGTGATAACACTGATGGATTGTGGGTAATTTAGCTCCTGTTGTTGGTGTCGCCATCTCTGTGAACACATTGTTGTGCTAAAAACGGTTAATAGTCCATCAATCCGGGTTCTCATTGTTGTATAAAGTACATGAAAGGTAGAAGATATAAGTACGCTCCTTTAATATGGAATTTGGAATCTAACCCTCAGACGTAAAACTGGACATGTGATACCTTTTTATGTTTTATATCACTAAAATACTTTCCATAACCATTACAACACCAAATTATCAGACTTTCATGAAACAGATTAGAAATGTATACTGCTGTTACCACCAAAGGCACTTCATGCTGCTGGGCATGGACACATACACACCACCAATCATCACCTGCTACAGTACATCATCAAAAGTCTGACATAATATCATCTAACTGGAAGAAACAAGTCCTGGACTAATTAGGGACCTGTGCTTATCCCCTTTTCTCAAATGAAAATCAGGGTGCCATGGCTTTCTGGTCAGGATGTATCCATTTAAATATGGACAAATTAAAATTTCAGGCTTAACACATTTGTCAGTATAGACTGTTAAGCTTAAGTCATTGGTGCAAGCATATTTACCTAAGTTTAATTTGTAAGTAAACCTGAACAGTTGAAAAGTGTCTTTCCTTATACACCATGAATGACGTTTTAAGATATTCCAGTGCTTCCAATAGATTGACCACAATATATTTTATATTTAAAATTATAATCCTATATGTTCATGAACATCAAACCCAAACAAGCTTCTGCCAGTACCAACCCAACATTTTCTTTGAGTGCTGCTTCATATTAAAAGCCCTCAACTGACAAAACACGTAATGCTTTTATTGTGACACGGACAGGAAGTGTACTGTATTGTCTTTAGGGCCAAAACTGCCAAACGAAATTTTAAGGATCATATCTTTAACATGCTTATTTTTTTATTCATCTTGATGAGAGTCGCTTGTTGCACAAAAGTACCTGTATTGGTTTAAATTCAATTATACTTTCTTAGTAACGTACATTTTAAGTAGTTGTTCATGAATTAAATATAGTCTATATGCTACTTCAATAAACATTTCCCAAGTTTCGAAGCTATTCTTTTTTTCTTTTTTTTTCTTTTTTTTAAGAGTACATACAAGGTAAACTTTGATTTATTTTCTTTGGGAAAAAACCTCTTTTTGTGCAAGATTGCAGTTCACAATTTGCAGTCGCTATCTGTACAAAACCACCTCTATACTGTATACTATTGATAATGCCGTAGTGTTATTTTCTTCTCGGTTATTCATGATACACAGGGTTCTGACCTTTATCTTTGCAGATAACACACACGTTTTGTCACATGAAGGCGGACATTGTTAGATTTGTTTTTGGCCCTGGGTTGACTTTCAAAAGCACCTGACAGAAGTCACTTTTCATTTCCATCTACAGAACAGCAAATATACAAATTTACTGGTACAAAGAGGGGAAGAAACCAATTAGCAGGAGACATAAACTCTCCAGGTGATTCAGAGTCAGGATGTTTTCGGAAAGGGTAAGCCACCGCCTGGGCTTGGACCAGGAAGAGTGTGACCTGTTGCTCCCTGCCAAGCTTTGTTGCAGGTGTGCGTTGGTGTCTGATATGTTTTTGTGTGTAGCAAGTAACTGGGTGCGCTGGGAAGGGCTGTGTGATTTTCCAGCTTTACTTCTCGTGTTTTGTCCTGGGATATCCCGGTGCTATGGAATGAGAAGGTACCGTGGATTCCCGCTGCTGATTGCCGGCGTCCCCATCGCTTTTGTCGGCTTCCTCAGGTCGGCGTGAGTGCCTTACCTGCACAGCTTCGTGGCTATTTGCAGCCCATGAAGCTCCATTTCTTTCTGCACTGCAGTGCTTCCTTCCGCTCTTCTGCTAGTCTTTTTGAAGTTTAATTCTATTCTTTTTTCTGCATAGGCAGCTCTGGTTGCGCTGCTTGAGCTTTTGCTTTTGCTGTGGCTACACGTGCTTTTCTCCGAACTGCGGGTGATCCACGTGCGGAGGACGCACGGTGGAGCCTACACCGACACTTGAGATCTCACCTCCAGGGGGTCTTGGCAAGAATCGGCCCTTTCGGTTAACCCTGTGGGTAGCTGCGCATCTGGCTAAGGTTCCATGTCTTAAGGAGCAGGCGGTTGGCTCTCAAATTGTTCGCAGGTTGCTGAAAAGTCCGTCCTCTTGAGTGCAAATAATTTGTTATGCTAGAGCGCCATCTACTGACGGTATAGGTATGAGAATGGACTGCTGGGTAATTTGAACGGTATATTCCTGTTTACCGTGCTGACAACAAGAGTAGTCACCGACAGATTGTTTGTTCTGCTGTCTCCGGACAAGTTATTATTTGCAGTTGTTAATGTTTTTTACACCTACACGAAGGCAATGCCCGTAAGTACAACAGTCATATTCAAAGGTTTATGAAATGTATAAGCAGTTGTTTTGGCTAGTAACAGTGTTTGTTGCATGTGCGCTGCTAGCAAGGTGTTTGTAGCATTTACGACGAGACAAAATGGACTAAAAGTAGTTTTATGTTTGTTCAGTTTTACAGCATAAATAAAGGAAAGGAGAAAAGGAATGAAGATCTCTTGCATCCACGTTCTTTGTGCGTCCTAGCCTGATGGTTGTAAGCTTGCTGGATAGCTGAGTAGCGCTACACTTAGTGAGGCCAGTACAGTAAAAGGGCAGACCCTCGCCCGTCAAGAGGACGGACTTTTCAGCAACCTGCGAACAATTTGAGAGCCAACCGCCTGCTCCTTAAGACATGGAACCTTAGCCAGATGCGCAGCTACCCACAGGGTTAACCGAAGCCGACTTGCAAAACCTGGAGGTGAGATCTCAAGTGTCGATGTCAGGCTCCACCCGTGCGTCCGCACGTGGATCAACCCGCAGTTCGGAGAAAAGCACGATGTTAGCCACAGCAAAAGCAAAAGCTCAAGCAGCCCGAACCAGAGCTGCCTATGCAGAAAAAGAATTAGAAATTAAACTTCAAAAAGCTAAGCTAGAAGCGGAACTGGAAGCACTGCAGTGCAGAAAGGAAATGGAGGCTGCAATAGCCGAAGCAGCAGCACTTCAAGCCGAACTGGAAGACGACAAAAGCCTTGGGGAACCGGGATCAGAGGGGAACCAACGGTATTTCACTGCACGTGATATCCCAGAAAAACGAGAAGTAAAGCTGGAAAATCACACAGCCCTTCCCAGCGCACCCAGTTACTTGCTACACACAAAAACATATCAGACACCAACGCACACCTGCAACAAAGCTTGGCAGGGAGCAACAGGTCAACCCTCTCCTGGTCCAAGCCCAGCGGTGGCTTACCTCTCACACACCACCAAAACCGACACCACGGCGCTGTAACAAGATCTAGCCAGATTTATTGCAAGAAGTCAGCTGGTTCCACTGGACTGACAAAGTTGACGACAGGCAGCAGAGAACTACTGGGCGTGGAAAGCCTCATTTTGCAAACACTAGACAACATGGACTGACGGTAGCAGAAGAAACTGACCTCCTGATTAAAGGCTCGGCAAAGAGTCTTCAGAACAGGCACGAGGTAAGAGCAGCCCACATCAGAGATCCACAGAGTGGCCTCAGGGACATCTGGCAGCGCCTCGAAGAGTGTTATGGCACTCCGGAAGCCATTGAAGGGGCGCTATTCACAAGACTGGAGGGCTTCCCAAAGATATCCAACAAAGAACCAACAAAGCTGCGTGAGTTAGCCGACCTCCTACGAGAACTGCATGCTGCAAAACAAGATGGATTTCTTCCAGGACTGGCTTATCTGGACACAGCTAGGGGAGTAGCTCCAATTGTTGAAAAGTTACCATACAATCTGCAAGAAAAGTGGATGTTTTACGGCTCACAGATCAAACGCGAGCGCCAAATTCCCTTCCCTCCATTCAGTGTATTTGTAGAGTTCATTCACACACAAGCCAAAGCTAGAAATGATCCCAGTTTTACCATCACTCTGCCTACAACACCCCATCAAGAGAGACAAGAACAGGGTTTCCCAAGTCATCACATCAGCCTGTTGCAGTTCACAAAACTCAAGTTGCTGACCCCAGCCAAAAAAGTGAGCCAAAAGCCAACGCTTCGATCCAAGCAAACATTGCCCAATTCATCAAAGCCTCACTCGTTAGTACAGTGCAGAAGCTTCAGAGACAAGTTACTCAATGAACGCAAACAGTACCTTAAGGAAAAACTTCATCTGCTTTCGCTGTGTGCTTCGACGCCCAATGCAAAAAACTGACACACAGCCATAACGTGCGCAGAATGCCAAAGCGACAAACATGTTGAAGCCTGCATCCTGGTCCATCCCCATGGAAGGCAAAGCCGACCGCACACCTTTCAGATGATAGCAGGGAGAACGAGGAGAGCGTCACGTCCAAGTGCACTGAAGTATGCGGTGAAGGGGTGAGTGCGAGAGCCTGTTCAAAAATCTGCCTAGTTAACGTGTACCCCCACGGCCAACGGGAAGCTGTGACCAAAGTGTATGCCATCATTGATGAACAAAGCAACAAGTCTCTAGCCCGATCTGACTTCTTTGAGTTGTTCAACGACAAGAGCACTCCATCACCATACACATTGAGAACGTGTGCAGGCAGCATAGAGACAACTGGAAGGAGGGCGTGTGGCTACATGTTGGAGTCATTCGATGAGAAGATCTGCATTCCTCTTCCAGTCCTCATTGAGTGCAACGAGCTCCCAAATAACAGGTCAGAAATTCCCACTCCCAATGCAGCTCTACATACCCCCACTGAAAAGCATAGCCCGTGAGATCCCCCCCTTAGATCCCAATGAGAAATACTCCTTTTGCTAGAGAAGAAACATTTTAAGAATCCACAAGATGTAAGCAAATAAATGGACCCAGCAGTGCCCGTTTGCTCAGAAATTGGACAGGGTGGGGTGTGATTGGAGATGTCCGCCTCTGGACAGCACACCGCCCCTCAGCAGTCACCACTCTAAAAAAAAACATCTTAGAGAACGGTCGCCCCAGCTACCTCCGCTGCTATAGCCACCTGCGTGTGAAAGACCTCACAAAAGCTGCCCTGTCCGCAGTTTCCTCACACCTCAGCGTGCTGCTGTCCATCCGCTCCTCTACTTTGCGAGGATGACACGGATTCCTCTACTTCACCTGTACCGACAACGACCACCAGCCTGCTCCATCCATCGAGGCATCAGTTCCTGAAAATAATGGACAATGAAGTTTTCAAAGACGATACTCAGAGCTGGGTTGCACCGCTCCCGTTCCGGTCTCCCAGGAGACGCCTGCCTAATAACAGAGACTATGCACTGAAACGCCTAAAGTCAGTATGCCACACGTTAGAAAAGAAACCTGTGATGAAACAACACTACATGCAGTTCATGCAAAAGATGATTGACTGTCGACATGCTGAAATTGCACCAGCCCTTCCAGAAAGAAAAGAATGTTGGTACTTACCATCTTTTGGCATCTACCATCCCAAAAAGCCAGAACAGATTCGCGTTGTGTTCGATTCAAGCGCCCAGCATGAAGGAGTATCACTCAACAATGTCCTGCTGAAAGGGCCTGATCTAAACAACAACCTGCTGGGTGTCCTCATCAGGTTTAGAAAAGAAAAAATTGCAGTAACCGCAGACATTCAGCATATGTACTACTGCTTTGTCGTCAACGAAGAGCACAGAGACTACTTAAGGTTTCTGTGGTTCCGTGACAATCAGTGGGACAATGACGTTGTGGATTATCGAATGCGTGTCCACGTCTTTGGAAACACACCATCCCCTGCTGTAGCAATCTACTGCCTCAGAAAAGCAGCAACAGAAGGAGAAGCCGAATTCGGCTCAGACGTACGGGCATTCATCGAAAGAGACTTTTACGTCGATGATGCTTTGAAATCCTTCGCAACCGAGTCTGAGGCCATCAGCATCATCAAGCGAGCACAAGAGATGCTCTCCCGCTCTGGTCTCAGACTGCATAAGATCACAACAAACAGTGCAGCTGTCATGAGCAAATTCTCCCCGGAAGATCGTGCAAACAGCATCAAAGATCTGGATTTCTTGACGGACGAAGTGCCCATACAGCGCAGCTTAGGCATAAGCTGGAACATTCTCACAGACACATTCACTTTCAGGTGCAAGAGGACGACAAAACGTTACACGCAGAGGTGCTGTCCACATTAACAGCATCTTCAATCCTTCGGCTATCTCTACCCGTCCCAATACAAGGAAGAATCACTGCTAGACAGCTGACCATAGAAAACGGAGAGTGGGATTCACCTTTACGGAAAATCTGAAAAGCAGAGTGGCTGAGTGGAAAGGTTCCCTCCAGATGCCTTCATGACCTACAAATTCCTCGCTGCTATACATCCCTGTATCCATCTGCAGCTAGCTCGAGAGAGTTGTGTGTTTGCAGACGCATCGACCAAAGCCATTGCTGCGGTAGCTTACCTGAAAGTGACCGGCACAGATGGCACTCTGAAGCGGATTGTCCTCGGCAAATCAAAGCTAGCACCTGTCAAGAAAAACAACCATACCCAGACTTGAATTGCGCGGCAGTCCTGGCCGTGGAACATAGCTGAGTTTGCCCGTAAGTAAATGGACTTGCAATGAACTCTGTGTCTTTCTTCTCAGACAGTAAAGTTGTGTAGGCTATGTCAACAATGAGCAGAGAAGATTCTACGTCTATGTGAGAAACAGAGTGCAACGCATCAGACAAGCTACATCACCACAACAATGGAAATATGTCCCATCAGAGCTCACACCAGCTGATCACGGCTCCAGATCTGTACCCGCAGCCTCGTTTAAAAGACACAAAATGGCTGACTGGTCCAGTTTTTTGCCCAGTAAGCCACCATACAATGTTCAGCAACATTTTGACCTCGACCCTGGGTCTGACCCTGAAATCAAGCCGAAAGTGTCACGTGCTAGTCACCCAAACCTCCAATGTCATCTGGGGATGAAGCGCTTCGACGTTTTTCAAAGTGGACCCATATCCTGAGAACACTTGCCATGTTGATTCACATTGCTCAGTGTTTTATGCAGACCATCTGTGACAGCACATGCAGAGGGTGGCAATCTGCAAAAAGGCAGCCACGCCAGACAACCTGGAAAAAGCAAGGAAAATCCTGATTATGAACATGCAACAGGACACATATGCTAATGAATTGCAACATACAAAACAGGACAGACGTACCAAAGCAAAGCAGCATCAAAAAGCTTTGTCCAGTGATGACAGTGATGGACTTCTCCGTGTTGGAGGACGTATCTCTCGGTCTGGCTTAGAGATGAACGGACCAATCTCTCATCATCCCAGGTCAGCATCACCTAACAACTCTCCTCGTGCGACACCACCACGAGCAGGTGAAAACATCAAGGTAGACACTTCCTGAAGGAGCTGGCAGGGATGCTGGACTATGGCTGGTAGGAGGAAAGAAGGGCATAAGGAGCACACTATTCAGGTGTGTCACATGTAAAGAATGCGCGCGGCAAAATGGAGCATCAGCTTATGGCAGATCTGCCTGCAGACAGGCTTCAAATTGCCCCACCTTTCACTACATCGGCCCCTGGACGTGTTTGGGCCCATGGGAGGTGATCTGCCGTCGGACCAGGGTGGACAGGCCAAACAACAAAAAGGTGGGCTGTATTGTTCACATGCCCACTGTTCGTGCAGTGCACATAGGAAGTAATAGACTTTAAGTGCATCCAGTTTCATTAATGCTCTTAGGAGATTTTTCTCCATCAGAGGGCCTGCAAAGTTAATCAGGTTCTGACCAAGGCACAAATTTCACTGGAGCATCAAAAGAATTGAACGGAAGAAAATGCGAGAGAGCAGCGATACCTGCAAGACCAACAGTGCACAGGATCTTCATCCCCACATTCCTCCCCATGGGAGGCGCCTGGGAGCGGCTTATTGGTGGGCACGCCGCATCCTAGAACCATGTTTGCAGCGCGTTTTTCTCTCTGACGCACAAGTGCTTGTCACACTCATGGCAGAGGTGTGCGCAATCATAAATGCAAGGCCTCTGCTGCCTGTTCCCAACGACCCAGAGAGCCCGCTCATCCTCACCCCTCAATGCTGTTAACAAAAAAGACCGAAACTCCATCTTCACCTCCAGCAGACTTCGGCAAAGCTGAGATCCTCCGTCAACAGTGGAAACAGGTGGCAGCATCTTGCAGGACTTTTTGGCACAAATGGCAACGTGAGTACCTGAACACCCTGCAAAGTCGGACCAAGTGGCAGGACCACAGGCCTAACTTGCAGGAAGGGACAAGTCTTGATGAGAGACCAGTGCTGTGACAGACACTACTGGCCTTGGCTTATGGTCACAAAGGCTCTTCCTAGCCCCGGACAGCTGCCAATCAAGATCTGTGGACGTACCCAGCGTTCTTCGCGGCACACTCCTAAGCGTACACCGACCACGCATCCCTTGGGCACTGAACCTTGTGTGGG
>NW_022605612.1:444021-451585 GCF_008692095.1 Etheostoma spectabile | reverse complement strand
TTGCAAACTTGTTTAAAGAAACAGAAATGAAATCTTGGTCTGCTCAGACCATGACAAAACTTATATAGATGCATATTTTGTGGTGTAGTTTCAGTTTTTAGTTCTTCAATATTACTGTTAAAATTTACCCCAGGTTGTGTAACAACATACCCTTGTAGTGGGGTAGGTTGTAAAAATGGCACTCCTTGCATTTGACATCAAATAATGAATTCTGTGATATAGTTGGAGAAGTTAAAAACATTTCTATTTGTAGAAGACAAATGAGGGTACTTTGTGTCAAAATGTTTGTGTCCTACCACAAACCTTCTGCAAGTTATAGGAGTTGAGTCAAAAGGTTTTACAACCATCCCCGGTCTCCCTATGAATATGGAGGTTTTTCCAAGTAAAGTTAAACATTTTTACTGTGAAATTAAAATTTTAGGTGCAATAAAACTCCATAATTCCAGAAAATGACTGATATATTTAAGTTAAGCACATCATGACTACACCCTTACTGAAAATCAAACAATTTCACTGTATAAATATGGAGTAAAATTGCATACATTAGCTGTTAAATGACTATGAATCTGAAACCTATAAAAAGACTTTGCTCCCTAATTCCCGGCAATGACTGATATATTTGAGTACATGACAGAGTACACTGACTGGACCCATACAGAAAGTGAAACATTTTTATTGTATAATTTTGGAGATTTTTGGATTTTTTTCCATAATTTGCCTGGAATTATGGAGCAAAGTCTTTTTATAACTCCTTCAGATTCAGATTTCAGATTTCAAGTCATTTTACCGTAGAAATGTGGGACTTTACTTCCAAAAATCTCCATGCAGAATCTTATTTTTGTAATTTCCTGCTCCATCCGTTCTGTCGCTTTCCTTCAGATTGTAGTCATTCCTTCTTCACCTCCCCCGACGCTGTTTTCTACGGTCCTGGGACAGGAAACTGAAGCCTCTTTCCTTCCCTACGTTCTTCCTTCCATCCTTCCCTCTCCTTCTTTAATTCTTTTCTTTTTTAAAGATTCAGCAGTCTCTTCTATGCATTACAAGGTTATTTATTCATGTGTTTGTACTTACAAATTGACTCAAATGTACAGCACTGGCAACATTGTTAAGCCTTAGATAAAAGAATGTGTATAATATTTTTGTTAAACCGGACATGGGTCACTGCATCATCAACTAAGTTAAGAATGAAAAGCTAAGGAGGCCAAAACCTGCGGCTTCCCATGAAAATGTTAGATGATAGACTCCCTGGCTTTCTATTGAATACATGTGTTAAGTAGACAATAAACATAATAACCATAATCTACTAAACTGTAAATATTGAAAGGCTCACATTTGTATTCCTGGTGTGTTAAGTTTGTCTTACACAATAACTTCTACCAAGCTGTCCTACCGATAAAGGAACTAATTCCTTGACTTGAACCTTGACATGAAGGTTGTCATGTCTGCTTATTGATTAGAGTAGATAAGAGTTTACTTCATGAGGAGTAATACTCAGCCTGTGAAAACAGTTATCAGTTGTTGCTCTGAAGGGAGCACTCCAATGTTTAACTTACGCACTGACTTCAGCAGAGGTGGAAAAGAACTAAAATAGTGTACTCAAGTAAAAGTACCAATACTTTGATGATCTATTACTCAAGTACATGTGAATATACCGATCTGAAAAATTACTCAAGTAAAAGTAATAAGTAATTCATTTAAAATGTACTTTAAGTAAAAGGTATTTAGTTACATTTCTCCCATGTAGAGAAAATAGATCAAGGGGTCATAAATCCAAACTTGTTTTTAATTAAATCAAAATGTATCCAAATGTATAAACATCTATACAAATGTTTACAAATGTAATAACAACATAGCACATAACATTTCATGCTACAATCCTCTACAAAAAAACCGAGCTCTCCCTTTACCATTCACACTGCTGATACATTTGACTAATGTTCAAAGCCCAGACAAGCAGCTAGCTTCTACACACCTAAGTAGCCCGTATAAGATAATTAGATGTATTCATTTAGCCAGTGTCCTACATACGTTGTCCTACGGGTTGCTATGCTAGACAAAAATTAGCAATGCCACAAAACATGTTGTTTTGTGCCTGGTAGGCAGCCTAGATGCTGATCATTCCTCACTGTAGTGCAGGGGTCATCAACTACATTTTCCAAGAGGAGAACTTCTCTAAGCAAACATTCCGGCAGACAAACTTTCAAAAAAATAAAATAAAATGTATATATACCTAATATAATTTCCACATTCTTACTGAATTAATGCTATTTTGTACATGTAGCCTATTAGTGTGAGCAAATTCCTAAAAAACATGGAAACTCTGTAATGATAACTGTCTCTTTAACTAGAAAAAGATCTCAGACTAGGAGGCAGTTCACTGAGGAGTGATGGTTAAACTCTGTGATTACTGAAACATGGTTGTAGTATAGCGTCGTGATTGGTCAAAATGCTTGCAGAAAGAAACAGCTGTTGTCAAGTGAAAATGTCACTCTCAAAGTGGGTGAAGCGAATAATGATGAATGACAGGCTATGCATTCGTCATGTACTGTATGTCTCATTTACAAACAATGCTGTTGCAAAATAATACAACCAGCATCATCATCAAGAATGAGGAAGGCAAACATAACATTGCGTCATTCACGTGCATATTTAGTAGCCAAATGCATCCATTTTGGTCTTTTAATAAATCCATAGATTTAAAGCTCCAGCAGAGAGGATGGTTATTTTAGCCAGCAGTTAAGTTTATAAAAATGTGTCCAAATTTCAAGATTCCCAGCAAACTAAGATAATCAGTTAGACTTCAAACCAACAGCTTGTGTTTTAGCTTGTTTGTAAAAAAACTTTGAAAATTTCTTTGTATCTTTGCCAGTCAGGTAGGCTACTACGTGTTTTAACGCTCACATATCGTGGCTCAGCTGTGTGTGTGTGTGTGTGTGTGTGTGTGGAGCGCGGGCATCGCTGTGCAGAGTACTGGCATGTGAATTGAGATGCAAATACAGGGGGTGTTTTTTTGCTCTACCTGTGTAATGTTACCTGCTGTAAATGCTAAATACTAGAATTTATTTGATGATGGCTGCTATAGTTATTACGGACGCGATTTTTTTCCCCCTTTCTTTCGGTTTTTGTTAGTCAAACTTGAAAAATACAAAATACACAACGAAACTACTCAATACAGTAACGTGAGTAAATGTATTTTGTTACTTTCCACCTCAGGACTTCAGATATTAAGTTTTTTAACAGAAAGCCTGAATTACAAGTCTGTGCTCCTTGAATTTCAACCATTTTTTTAATCTGTCTCGACAATCCCTCACATTTATGGAAGTGAAATACTAAATTTAATTGTTGGATTACCCCTTTAAATCCCTTTCTACCAAGCTGATGTGTGGTGAGCGTCTGGCGTCATAAGGCTGTCATGCACCACCCAGGTGGATGCTACACATTGGTGGAGTTAGAGAGTAGTCCCCCCACCGTGAAGCGCTTTGAGTGTCTCTGATAAAGCGCTATATAAATGTAATGAATTATTATTCTTATTAAACAAGTACCAAGAAACATTTGATTTGGCTCTGATCTGATCCCACTATAACCTCCAGTTTCACCAGGGAGTACCAAACTGAATTGAATTTTTACCTGCTTTAAACCAGTGGGATCCCCCTACGTGGTCAAAGTATAAATCTCAGTAATTGTGAATTTATTAAAACTAGGAGGAAAATATTTTTTTGTTTTCTTCAAGTGTCTAAATAATTATATTAAACAATCAGAGCACATCACGCTTTGCTTACTTAAAATGCTCATAGTGAATAGAAATTTGTAACTTTTGATCAGGTGCAGACATTAACTTGTTTTAAAGGGTCCCACGCCAAAGATGTTGAGAACCACTTAAACAACAATGAAATAGACACAAAGGAGCTATGTTGACAAAAAAACATAAGCCAATCCACAAAGTCTGCAGTTTTCATCCTAGCTTATTGTGCAACAAGGTACATATAGTAATTATTGCTATAGAATACGGTAGGTGCATTTTGGGTAGAGCAGAACATTGTTGCCAACACTTATTCTCTGCCTCTAGGTTTATGGGATTGAATGGCATAAAGGTCCAATAGCTTCCTAACAAAGTGAGTCTATAATAATGATTTACACACAGGTGGGTTGTCAGAGTCCTGACTGTGCATGGAGCTCAGGCCTGTGTCCGAGTCCTCATCGTTTGTATCGCAGACCTTGGACAGACCTCTGGACTGCTCCACCCAGATACTGCTCTCTTCTGCTGATACAGGCTCAGCCTCAGCGCTCACCGCTCCTAGCTCTGTCTTACCATTGTCACTCAGTTTGTTGTTTACCTGCTCTATCTCCATGGTCTCAACTTTGGCCAGAAGGTCCAAAAGTTCACTCTCCCTGGTTTCCCAGAGCTCCCAACTCAGATCCAAGTCTCCCCTGATGGCGTCTAGGTCTGTCTTCAGACGCAGGCCAATGTACAGACTGGTGTTCAGCTGCGTTTTGATCCTAACTTTATCTAGTGCAAACTCGTTCTCAGACAAACTTTCCACATCTTGTTCAGGTGGAGCGGCAGACAATGCCAGGCACATCTCCTCCATGACACAGTCTGTATCCTTCGTCACTTCCGCTACTCTATCCTCACGCCACCGTTTGATCCACCGCAGGTTGAGCTGCTCCTGGATCTCCCCCGTGATGCTCTCCACGAGCGCCTCGCGCACCGTCAGCTCCTCCTGCAGCCGCACCACCTCTTCACACCAGCGCGCGTACTCCTCGAACTGGACAACCGCCTCCGCTGTGCACCACGCGTTCTGTCGCTCCGCCTTGAGCAAGTCCGAAGGAGCGGGAGCCTCCGAGGAGCAGCCCACCATGTATATGTCCTGCACATAGTTCACTCCGTGTCTCTTAATGCGGTCTAAGTGCACTTTGGCCTCGTACCGCTCGATCTCCTGGTCAAGCTCCTTGATCCTCTGGATCTGCTGGCGGATTGTGTGATCCTGGGAGATCACCAGGTGAACCAGCGTCTCCATCTTCTCCACGGAGCCCTTATCTTTAGAAACAGCATGTCCTTTCTTTTTGTTAATCTTATCCAACTTCCTGAAAGCCTTCATGACTATTCGTCTCTGTTTCTCCTGGGACATGTTAGCGGCAGCGGCCGCTGCTGTTAAGCAAGTCCTGGCGGTGCCCATTACCCCGCTCGGACCGCCGCTCTCCCGGCTCTGGACCACCCGAGCCTCGGCCCTACGGGGCCTGTTGTTGAGAAGCAAAGCCTCATTCTTCACCAGGACGAAGCGGATATTTTCTTGCTCATCCCCCCAGGCGCTCCACAGTCGGAGGATTTTGGTCTTATTGGGTAAAATCCTCTCGAAGCCTCTCCATTTCTCCACCATGCAATAGGACTGCGGAGAGCCGGACAGCATCGCCGCCGAGGTTCCGTGCTGCAGGTTGTGGTCCTCCAGCAAGACTTTGACCACGTCGGCGCAGGTGGTTCGTTTCGTCAGCCTGGAGACCAGCTTCTCCTCCCGGCAGACCCACACAGATATCTTTCCCTTTTCCTGCTCCATCTTAGGTTCAACTCAACAAGATAAAAAGGTTTCCGCAACGTAGCCTATAGGCTACGCTTTTCTGTCAGATTGTTTGTGGGAAATAAGGAAGACGAAAGTAGTCTTTAGACTTCTCAGTAGCCTACATTTGAAGTTGACTTAAAACATAATTAGGCATATGCCTATTATAGAATAAACTTACGGGACATCGTCTCTCTCTCCGCGGCAGATTGATCTGCGCTGCACCGGAGAGAAGTGGAGCGTCCCTGTGTCAGGACAAACTGTTGAGCTGTGTGCGGGACAAAACAGGAAAGTGCTGTAACGCCTAGGAGACTCCTCCCTGTCCCACGACCCCGCCCCTTTAGAACTCTACTCCACTACATTATACTTTTTAGTCTCCAACATTTTGTCTGATGTGTTGGCTATAGTAACTCTGAATATTGTAATTTGTAATGCAGGATTTAGGATCAACTTAGACAATACAAGGCATTTATATAGATGTTGATATATATAGTATAATTAAAATCAGCTCCATCTACTGCAATATGCTTATACTGCATCAATAATAACTGGCTTAGTCAATAATAAAACTTGTTGTAAACTGTTGTGTTGACAATGCCAGACACAACTGTGTGTTCATTTAGGACCCCATCACTCAGAAAAAAACTGATTAAGAAAGTAGGTTTTAGGGCCTTTAAGTGTAAGCTTTCCATCTTTGTATATAAACCATATTTTATATAGCACAAGCGATAAAGGATGTAGGACAAATAAAGCTTTACTCAGCAGTGTCGCATTGCAGTATGCATTTGTACACAGTTTTATTTTCATAATCCCCACACAGCTCAAGGTCTCAGTATGATGAAGCTCAGCTGAAAATATCATAAAGCAGAAAGAAAGCGGATGACCCCAAAATGTGCTCTTTCAAATGTTTCAGGCCAGAATGTGGTCAATAATACTCATAAAAGGAAATATCTGCATAAAGAGTGTTTTGGTGTATATTAGCATTACATTAATGACAAATGTTAATCCCCACCAGCCACCATTAGTCTGTGTACTCTAACCTTAGCTCAGAGTGATGCACTACGCCAAGATTGTTGGTAAACTAACTGCTTAGAAATCCATCTGGGAATGTGAACACACACTAATGCATGTGTGTACACATATCAGACACAATCACACAGTATTATTTACAGCAGCATCTGCACTCATGTTCAGAGCATGCATTACAAATACACTAGATCTGGACAAAGAAGATTATCAGTGCTGCGTTTGGGATGTGAGATAATAGAAGGTTTTTCTTATCTTTGATCTCAGTTTGTGTGAGGTTATAACGTCTGTATGGCCTGCAGACTTATGATTGGTTGTCAAAGGTTCGGAACTTCAAATGTTTACACAATGTGACCACAATGCAAGTCTGACTAAAGCAAACATCTACTGTTACAAAAAAAGTTCATCATTGGTTAATAGTAAATGTAAGTGTTAGGAAAGCCTGCTTAGGTGGTTTTCTTTTGCCCCTTTGTGATAGAAAACACTATTAAATGTTATGCAGAGGTCCATTAAATATACTGAGGTGTGGTAATTTCATTATCTTAATAGCAAATTAATATAAATGATTGTGGCTACTCATACAAATGTGTGCATGAATGTAATGCTTAAAGTTTATCATACTATGAGCTGTGTTGAATTCTTTTTGTATGACTCCCTCTGGTGTTCATAAAGAAAACTACACCATCAGAGTCACATTCACCTGCTTGAGCTCTCTTTTTTCATTTGATTTAACAATTTCACAAATGCATTTCTTTTTGCTTACACAGCAAATTCAAAAGTATGCATATAATTATGTTCAGTTGACCAAGTGATGCATTTAGGGTAGTCTTAGTGGTTAAAATGGATTACATTGCGTATTTAACAAACTGTATAAGACAGTTAAGAATATTTGCACAAAAATGTCACATATTTTCAGTAATATGATATAATGCCACAGATTCAATTAGCAACTCGTTCATCGTCAATAGTGTATTTTGTAACACAAC
>NW_022605612.1:442678-444011 GCF_008692095.1 Etheostoma spectabile | reverse complement strand
CATGTCAAATTCTGCACACATTTGAATTTACGGAGGTGTGACCAGAAAAGCAAACATCTTTAGATAGTGAATTCTACTAAACTTCAGGATAATTCACTGAGTAACACTGCTTTCTTAGGTAAAAGCATTAACAAACAAGAAAACTAAGAGACAGTGATACTAGAGGCTGCTATTGCAGCATTTTTGTGGCAAGTGTTGAAGCCCTCATCAACAGTTCTGTTAGGTTTAGATGGGCAATGTGACACATGGATTGAAAGACCACTGTCAATACCAGCCATCTGCCAGAGATCTTGAATCTCTATGCAATGTCATGAGAGGTGCAGCTCTGTTGATCATTCTTTGAAACTGGTACATAACCCTGTTCTAATACACTGCAGTAGTGTTTGGAGCCAGGCTTTGCCACACTGAAACTTACTTTCACCTTTTCTTCTGTATTTTCTGTATTATCTATTACCTGCTTACCAGAGACCGTCATAATGTGACAACATTATGACAGTCTCTGGTAAGCAGGTGATAGATAATGTCTAGACAGAGAGTCATTATTGCAAAATCAGCCCCTCTGAGGCTGTGTTAGGTTATCATGTACACGTTAGATGTTAGTACTCTGCTGTGAAGGTTAGTCTGCCTGCAAACAACTCTGAAAAGTTAAAGGTAGGGAAAGTTTGAAAGTTTTTTTTTTCTGACAGAAAGATTCACCAAAGATTTGCATTTTGTTAGACATGGGTCTGGAACCTGAGGGACTACTGCTTTCCCAGGTAAAAAACATAAAGAGATAAAAAAAAAAAGATACCATAAGACACCATGATACTAGAGGTTGCTCTTGCTGTATTTTTGTGGATCTCTCCTCTCAGAATCCTTTACGGCTGACCATAAGGGCCATCTGTTGAAGCCCACGTCCACAGTTCTGTTAGTTGTAATGGGGCAATAAAACACACAGGTTTATCGTTGATCACTAGTTGAAGCCGGTCTAAACAAGTTCTGAACTGAGGGAAATGATCATTTATAATACTTGTGAGGAGCGATAGACGGAACCATCCACAATTTTTGTTGTTGTGACAATTTGGTGGAAAGAAACACATTTTTGATTTAGAAACTCTTTGAAAATGGGTCAAATTTGACCCGAGGACAGCAGGAGCTTTAAGTAATTGGCTTTCTTTTAAGTGCCTTTAGTTGCATTTCACGGTATTAATCAGCGGATTGGACTTTGCTCAGTTGTCATGAAGATGGCTCAGTTGTAATCATGTAACATGTAGAACTTTGGTCACGTGGTAAAAGTTTACACAATATAATCTCCCTCATTTAATTTCACTACAATATAACAACAAACACTTCC
>NW_022605612.1:426580-442668 GCF_008692095.1 Etheostoma spectabile | reverse complement strand
GGATTCAGAGTTCAAACTCAGTACATTATTTTTAATCTGGATCACAGATCACAAAACCCAAGGACACAGTTTAGAACTGACCATTTATTTAACCTTAATAGCATATGTGTACAAAGTCTCTACAAAGCTAGAAAATATCTAACATACTTTTAGCCATGAGGGGAAAACAGTTACAAAGCAAAGATCAGACCCTGTGTAGTACCAATAGACACACATTACTAGCTCTTGGATTTTCCTAAATGTACTCTCTTCTTTGCAAAATAGGATAAACATTAGAATATCAAAGATATACACAACATTTGTAATAAACGTTATTGTCACCTTTATATAAAGCACCTTATCAAAAATCCTCAGTGCACATTCAGATGTGCTACACATGCACCGGAGCTAAAAGATTCAAGGCCATTTTGGATTTGATTAAAGACAGGATTTCTGTTCCACATGTAGTTCAGAAAAGATAAATATCCAACTTGCACATTTGAGACAACACTAACAACACAGAAGATGACTCAGAAACTAACAGTTTCGAACTTTGAAATCTTTTTTAAAAGTCTGGCTCAACCGATGTACATTGCTAGAAGAAAGCCTGACATCTGGCATGTAATGTTCCTCCCCTTTTGCTATCTCTACCATCTTCGCTTCGTTGGCCCAGGATGGTTGTGATTGGTGTAAAGAAATACAAACAAGCCAGAGTGTTTTTTCCCCTATCCCAAGAAAGATAGGTGGTGTAGCAAGACCATACTGCAGCACTGAGACAGCGGTTTGGCAATGCGACTACCTTTTGAATAACTTTTAGGCAACATGTGCTTATTGTGGAGCAGACATTTAACAGTACAGCTCTACAGATGAGCCCTTGTAAAGTTTAACAGACATTTTGGGCATTTTGCTAAATTATTTTATCACGGTTTCCTGTGTCCTTCTCATACAGGGCTTCTGAGTGGTCTACCAACCAATATGATAAGACGTGTCCATATTTTATAAAGGTCAAATTAAAAAGTCTTTAAAGACAAAAAAAGAGTTAATGCACACTTTTCTAAACCACAAAGTTTTTAAACTTATTTCCATTACGTTTTGTTTATTATTTTGTATTTTGTACCTACATACAGTCCAGTTTTACAGTGTAGCCCATGAACTAGATATGTTTGGAGGTTGATAGTCATTTTCCTAGTATTTTTTTGGCAGATGCGCAGTTACTCCAGCTTGTAATAAATTCATTTTCCTCTGCATTTTGTGTCACATGATGACTGTCTTTGGTAAGCTGTGGTTGATAATGTCCAGACAGAAGGTCATTATTGCAAAATGAGCCCCTCTGAGGCTGTGTGTTAGGTTATCTTGTACATGTTACAAGTTAGTACTCTGCTGTGAAGGTCTAGTAGTCTGCCTGCAAACAACAAGCCACTACAAAAAAGCTGAAGGCAGTGGAATTTTGAAAAGGGGTTTTCCTGACGGAATAAGTCACCAAAGATTGCATTTTGTTAGACAGATGTCTGTACCCTGAGAGACACCCACAGGAGTCTTTAGACAAATAGAGTCAAAATATTGTGGTTTTAGACAATGGCAAATCTTATATTTTTCAGCACAATGGTAGAAGACTGATAGGCGTATCATCAATCTTACAATCTACTACCTAATTATAAAATATGAGTCATTGTAAACACCATAAAATTTAACAGCTGGCTAGTTTTAACGAAAGACGGCTCATTTCAGGTCCGGTATAATGGTAAAAGTTCCCCTAAACACGTAATAAATTTGCAGTGTTTTCTCTGCAAATTACTGGGTATTCTGGACACCACATCTTGACACTGTTAATCAGCATACCATTTTACATTGTTGAATGCTGGTTCACCGTATTGTTATTCAGTTTTTTTCAGTTATTTTACAGAAGGCATGTGAAGATACCCAAATTAGAATTTGTCTTCTTTAGTAGTAACAAGTCCAAGTTATTTTTTTAAATGCGGCACCAGACAATACCTAATATAGTGTGCAAGCAGTTTCGACATGAATCTGTCACACATACATGTAAATGCTGTCATAAAGTAAAATAAATAAAGTAAACAAGAATCTGTCTCATACACATCATGTGGGATCAAAGTTAAGATTCTTTAGTATGGTTCACTGCTTACTGTCTACAAATAACAACATGAAACAGTCATTAAAAGGAGCTGTACTAGGAATAACAGATAACAATTAGCGGGCTGGGAATGCCTTCAAATGGCTCTCACATACCATTCCCCAATTTGTGAAATACCAATGTTTTTTCACATACACTAACATGCACTGGATGCATTGGAACAGCTCACAAAACAAAGAACATAAAGACTTGGCTAACACACAGTGTGACTTCGTTCTTTTGCTAAGGACACCATTACTCCACTGTATCATTACAAGCAAATGTTTGTTTCACTGCTATAGTAATGTTTGCGAATGATGAGTACTGTGTATTTTGGGCTACTGTGGGATTTGAGTGTGATACACCTGATGGATTGTGGGTAACTTTAGCTCCTGTTGTTGGTGTTAGCCATGCTGCTGTGAACACATGCTGTTGTGCTAATAAACGGTTAATAGTCCATCATAGTCCGGGTTATCATTGTTGTATAAAGTAACATGAAAGAGTGAAGAATATAAGTACAGCTCCTTTAAATATGGAATTTGGATAATTAACCCTCAGACAGTGAAAACTGGACCATGTGATACCTTATTATGTATTTATATTCACTAAAATGACTTTCCATAGACCATTTACAACACCAAATTATCAGGACTTTCATGAAACAGATTAGAAATGTATACTGCTGTTACCAACCAAAGGCACTTCATGCTGCTGGGCATGACACATACACACCACCAATCATCACCTGCTACAGTACACTTCATCAAAATTCTGACATAATATCATCTAACTGGAAGAAACAAGTCCTGGACTAATTAAAGGGACCTGTGTCTTATCCCCTTTTCTCAAAATGAAAATCAGGTGCCATGGCTTCTGGTCAGGATAATCTTCCATTTAAATATGGACATAATAAAATTTCAGGCTTTAACACATTTGTCAGTATAGACATGTTAAGCTTAAGTCAGTTGGTGCAAGCATATTTAACTAAGTTTAATTTGTAAGTAAAACCTGAACAGTTTGAAAAGTGTCTTTTCCTTATACACCATGAATGACGTTTTAAAGATTCACAGTGCTTCCCAATAGATTGACCACAATATATTTTATATTTAAAATTATAATCCTTAAGATGTTCATGAAATCAAACCCAAACAAAGCTTCTGCCAGTACCAACCCAACATTTTCTTTTGATGCTGCTTCATATTAAAAGCCCTCAACTGACAAAACACGTAATGGCTTTTATTGTGAAGCACTGACAGGAAGTGTACTGTATTTGTCTTTAGGGCCAAAACATGCCAAACTGAAATTTTAAGGATCATATCTTTAACATGCTTATTTTTTTATTCAATCTTGATGAAGAGTCGCTTGTTGCACAAAAGGTACCTGTATTGTTTAAATTCAATTATACTTTCTTATTAACGTACATTTTAGATAGTGTTCATGGAATTAAAATATAGTCTATATGCTACTTTCAATAAACAATTTCCCAAAGTTTCGAAGCTATTCTTTTTTTCTTTTTTTTCTTTTTTTTAAAGAGTACATACAAAAAGGTAAAACTTTGATTTATTTTCTTTGGGAAAAAACCTCTTTTTGTGCAAGATTGCAGCTCACAATTTGCAGTCGCTATCTGTACAAAACCACCTCTATACTGTACTATTTGATAATGCAGTAGTGTTATTTTCTTCTCTGGTTATTCATGATACACAGGGTCTGACCTTTATCTTTGCAGATAACACACACGTTTGTCACATGAAGGCGGACATTGTTAGATTTGTTTTTTGGCCCTGGGTTGACTTTCCCAAAAGCACCTGACAGAAGTACTACTTTCATTTCCATCTACAGAACAGCAAAATACAAATTTACTGGTACAAAGAGGGGAAGAAACCAATTAGCAGGAGACATAACATCTCCAGGTGATATCAGAGTCAGGATGTTTTCGGAAAAACCACCCAGGTCGATTCTGATGTGTTGGATCACTGTGGTTTTTACAGCTAATCAACAACAGATATTCAGGTTGGAGTTAAGATTTATATGTGGGGATGCTCCTGCTGAGGAGGATTCTGCAGCATACTGCATCATATCCGATGGTAAATAATTACCCAATTCTTGTTGTGGTGTTTTGTGAGCAGCCATTTCCTTCCTCACTAAGTTGAGTGTGGCTGAAAGACACTTTTGTAGGATTTCTTTTTTAGACAGTTTGTCTCCAATGTCACTATTAATCACCAATAAAAAGGCTATATGTGTGCATGTGTATAAGTGTGTGTATGTTATTCCTTGATGAGTCGATAGATATGGTGCTGAGCTCCGTGCTCACTGTTGGACACCTCAAATACACACGCCATACACAGCAATGTCTCCTGAGTGTCTCTGTTGCTTACAACCTGGACACACACACACACACACACACACACACGCACGCACGCACGCACGCACGCACGCACGCACGCACACACACAAAAACAGAAAGGAAAGAAAGGAAGAAAAAGTTGTGTTAAAAATGCATCTACACACACACACACAAAACAAACAAAGGGTACTTTCTGTAATTTTACATGGACCCCCTTTTCCTATGCATTTATGTATAAGTGACTAATGTGAACCGTAATCTTTGAAAATGGTCCCGTATTGAGTTAGAACACTGTAATCGGCAGCCGCGAGACGGGGTGCAATGACACTCTATTGGACAAAAGCACATCGTCAATGTAAATTCACTAAAAGTGCTTGATATTGCCAGTGACAAGTTCAGATTGTTATAATTAGTGTCTAACTACAATTTCTGTTATCCTGCCATGCTTTCCTGTGTAACTTACTGATGCCAGGTCAGTAACTCAGTTGCTTCCTTATTTCCGCCCCACCTACAGCTCTCTACTTTTCAACCTTTTTTAACGGAAAATGTGCTTTCGTTAAAAATTTCTTCTGCTTTTTGGCTGGCAGTAGTCATCCCTGCAAAAAATGGTCACTATAGACCCGATGGTATAAAAAAAATATTGAAATTACCCTATAAACTCTTAACATTCCGATGGCCTAACAGACATTTTGTCTCTAAGAAACTGTACAGGGCTTAGTTTTGAAGAATGCTCCCAAATTAGGCTACATTTTGAAAAGGAACTGCGATAGCCATTTTGAAAGGGGTCTCTTGACCTCTCTCCCCAAGATATCTAAATAAAAATAGTTATATGGGTATACAAAAGTATTCCCTTTACATGCCTGCTATATGCTAATCCCATGCAGTTTGGGGAACAAACCCAAATTTTCTCATGAAGTATAAATGTGTAATTTTAGAATAAATTGGGTATGAGTGCAAAGTTGACACTCTTGTGGATTCAATGAGCACAACTGTATTCATGTTTGAGGATATGGTCTCCATATTACCCATTTCTTTGTTTGAGACCAGTATTAAATTACCTGACCTCTATGATAATCGCAGCCTCATGACACTTTAAGGCCCTGACACACCAATCCAATTATCAGCCGTCGGACAGTCTGGCAAGGTCAGTGACTCAAGCCTGTTTTGGTGTGTTCTGTACCGTTGTCAGCTGTAAGAGCCACCGGCCTTCATTTGGGCCGATTTGACAAGTTGAATTGGGCGGGCAGTCACACTCAATGACCAATCTGATTGGTGGAGTGCTAACCCGGAAATGACGAGCGGGATGAGTGTGACTAACACCTCTTATCAAACAAAAATCTTTTAAAGCGGCCATATTATGCTCATTTTCAGGTTTATAATTGTATATTATTTTTCCAAAAACTTAATTTCTTTTGTTTATTACTTTTTTCACCCTGTCTTTGGGTCTCGATTTTAGCTACAGAATGAGACGTCTCACTTGTTTTAGCTACATAGTGAGACATCTCATTTCTATACTATCTTTTTTTATGATTATTTTTGGGCCTTTTCCCTTTATTAAAGTGACAATGGATAGACATGAAAGGGGAGAGAGATGTGGGGTTGACATGCAGCTGCAGGACTCTCTAACTGGGTGAGCTAGAGGCCGCCCCAGTTCTATTCTTTGTTGGGAGTCGCACATGCACAGTAGCTAGGTAAGATCACATTAGCTAGATAACTCTCCAATTTTGGTCAGTACAAGGCAGGATTAGCAAGGGTGCACTTGTGGAATACCTGCAGAACAGGGACATGTAAGTAGTTCTTTTGTAGATTATGGTGAACTAGTGTGTTGTAGCAGTGTTTTACCATTGAGAACGAGATAGTATGCTAACTAAGATCCTACAGTTAGCCCCCTGGTGGAAGCACCAGAGACACAAAATAACACCCCAAATCCTAGAAAAAGTGATTTTTTTTATAATATGTCCAATTTAAATTGATCTTTGTCAATCATAAATGAAGACAATCAGCAAATGCATGGCCTATTTCTCGCCTAAAATGTTTTCAGAAACATGTTTCGGTGAGTTATTTTCGTATAATATGAGAATGTATTCCGACTGAGCCGCCATGACAATTTGGCTGTGAAATTCAGGAGAAGCCAGACCCACTTGACACGTTCGCCCAATCAGCTGTCGTTATTTTGGGCGACAATACAGATTAGCGCCGCCCGCGCACACACGCAGAACGTACACTCAAATTGGCATCGCTTCGGTGTTCCGAGGCACTTTTTTGACCAACTCGTGGAGACCTAGGGCATTTAGAAGCTGTCTGGCTTTCCTCAGTATATTGACAATAAAGAGATTTCTCAGCAGCTTCCAGAACAAAAGTGTCATCCAATCGCTGAAAAATGCAATTCTTACAGAAGTGTCCAAATTTCAAAGGTTTTTGAAACAAAATCCCAGTATGAATTTTTTAAGATGCTCCTTAGGGTCTTGGTGGTCTTAATGTGGTATATTAGAGGGATTTTGAACCATTTTTGATCAATTACTGAGTGGAAGAAAATGGTTAAATTTACCACCAAATCTGTGTAACAAATGGTATCAACCTAAAAATTGCGCATCATGTCGCATCTGCTGATGACCTACTGTCTCCCCCTAAAGATCCCCTGTACCCCACCCATACCCATCTAAAGAAGGGGGCGGAATGCTAACAGGTTAATTTTTTATTACCATATCACACACAGACAGCCACATGGACTGATGTCCTCACCAGCAGAATAGTGAAGTTCTCCAGCACACTATTCATCATGTATTTCTCAGGCAGGTGTTTGAGCTTGTGGATGAAGTTGATCATGTATTCACACATCGGAGAGCGACTGATTCTGTAGATGAAGCGCCCGTTTTCAAACCTTGCATACTCCGTCTGAAAGAGAGAAACATGGGTTATCATTACTAAAAGAAATATGATAATTGAACTCTAAAGGGGAACACTACCATTGTTCTTTTAGTATACCTCAAGATCAGTTTAACAGTCATGAGCTGTTCTTGTAAAAACTGTTTTTTTTGCCTGTCTTCCAAGCAGGAAGGGTCAGAAAGTATCAAGTTGCATTTTGAGATTTGTAGGATGCAGTGTTTTGGAGCTTGGCTCACATGAGGGACTAAAAGTCAGGATATACTAAATGACTAATTCTCTTATTGTTTTATTCTATTGATTAAGTACATCACATGTCCATGAAAAGATCCTGGATTACCAAGGTGCACTACAAAGATTTAAATCCGTCCTTACCTCCACTTTCTCGACCACCTGCTTGCCAAAGGAGCAGACCTTGGTGGAGCAGGTGATGGTCATGTTCTCCGAGCTCTCATATTGGCTGGTGACACCGTAGAAGGCCGCTGGGTCATCCTGCACATTATAACTCAGATCCGCCTGATAACCAATGGAAAAAAACATGACCAACTACAGCTATAACGACAGCATTAATTTTACTGATCAAAATCTAACAATCAAATCTATCTACACTTTTAATCAAAAATCTAACTTCTCAGGGGTAGGGGGACAGGCTCTGAAAAGAGTATCAGATTGGTGAGGTTTGTATGACTCAGAGTATAATTGTAGTTTTAATCCCTTCTTGTGTACTGAATCCATGTTCATGACATGACGTTATGAAACACTGCTGGTAAAAGGTGCAGCGCTGTACATTTTACAAATCAAGCAGCTCATTTCACCGTTGTTAACTCAGTTATGTTAGCCTTACACACACGCACATCATTTCACTGTTGTTAACGTAGTTAACTTTGCCTTACAAACACTGCAAATGATTCCGCACCTGTGCAATGTTGGCTGAATATTAGAAGGACTAGATTTGCTGGGATCGATGAAATTATGTGCAATACCCACAATGAAATTCAAACCTTGTGTCACTTATTATTGAGTAACCAATCATATTTAAGTTTGTCATTGTCATTCTAAATCGCACAGACTACGCATCATTACTTACACCTCCTAGTGATGAAATTAGAAATATATAGTCTTGATTTTATTTTTCAAGGTTTTGAGGCATCATCCTTTAATATTTTTAACTCCACCCATACAATGATGAAGGACAGTTTTCCTTAGAATTACTTTCCACTGGAGAACTGTGGATTATCAAAAAAGGGATACTGATTTTGGAAAGAAGTCATTTTTTTCTCCTCATTTTAATTTTACTAACATTATTTCTGTCTGCTTTGAACATACAACATCTATGTCAATGTCCGTCAATCCTGGAGGAGGATCTCTCCTCTGTTGCTCTGCCTTTACCAAGTAAAAACTTGTTAGGTTTTTCCTTATCCAAACTGAGTGCAAAATTTACAATAAACAATTGTGTGGCTACAAAGCTTGATACTTGATACTGATACTGAAACTTCTTGGTGGAAAAAGGTTAAACTTACTTTTCAGTGGCTGTAAGCCAACAATAAAATTTGGTTCCCCTTCATTGTATTGACAAGGAGGCAGACATCTTAAAGACTGAGCAAATACAATTTTCTTTTAATTTGTGTGAACTGACCCTAAAATAGCTGTATTTTTTATTCAAATCTTAAAGTGCTTTGTTTATTCTTAATGTCATCTACTATTTGTTCTAGTATTAGTTCTCTAAGGCACTGTTTGTCGTAAGTCAAGTCAATGTATTTATAGAGCACATTTAAAACCAACCTAGGTTGAACAAAGTGCTGTACAAAGTTATATTAAACAAAAGTAGACATTCAAAATATAGACACAATCATGCAAAGGCATTATCATCCTCTGTTTTCATCCGAGACGGTGAAATAGCTAAAAGGAACTAATAAAGATGACTGGCAAATCCCAGAATACAAGGAATTGCAGTAGTCAGTAGGAGACGAAATAAGAGGAAGAATATCAGTCTCCTACTAATAAAGTCCTTGTGACAGAGGAAGGATTTTAGTTTAACAGCAGTCCTGAGATAAGAAAAAGCTACATTTGACAAGAAAACTTATTTGTTTGTCAAATTTTAATGCTGGGTCAAAGATGAAACCTAGATTTCTGGCAAAAGGGCGCACACACAATTTTTTCGAAAGTTTGTCAACTGTGCTATGGTGTACTCTGAAACCAGACTGAAAACTGTCTAAGACATTATTTTCACTTAAATATGAAAAGAGCTGCGCAAGAACAATCTTCTCCAAAATCTTTGACATAAACAATAATTTAGAAATAGGTCTAAAACTGTTAAAATCTGTAGAGTCGAAGTTGTTGTTTCTTTTAATTAGAGGCTGAACCACAGCATGTTTAAAGCTAACAATAAGAGAGCCATTTATTACAGACAAGAGGCAGGGACCAATAGTATCAAATACCTCTTTAAATAGACAACAGAGGCCACTGAAGATGAATAGGTAGGTTTCATGTGTGATACAATATCCATCAATGCTGACAGGGCCACAGGCACAAAACAATTCAGAGAAGCCGGACATTGGATTGATTTAGAAGGGTCATGATCAGTAGGTGAAATACAGTATCTGATAGTGTCAACCTTGTTGATAAAAAAGCTCAAAAAATGTTCTGTGATTTCAAACGTAGCATCAGGGAGTGCAATAGCATGATTTAGTGCAGTATTTATTTAATTAAACAACATTTTAGGGCTATGTGCACTTTTAGCTATGATATCAGTAAAATGCTTCGCTTTAGATACTTTGACAAGGTGTTGATAGGATACCTGGTGATCTCTCAGTATCTCATAGGACACATGCAGTTTATCTTTTTTCCAATTCATCTCTGCTTGTCTACACTTTAGTTAAAGGGCACAAGTTTCCCTGTTAAGCCAAGGTTGGGCATTGTCTTTGGTTCGTTTCAGTGCTCGGATGTAGTGTTCAGGTAAGCAAGGTTTAGGTACTGGATAAGAAAGTGCTGCATTGAAAATCACAAATTTATGTTCAGATAGACCAGCAACATTCAGCTCAATATTCAGCTCAATATAAACCTAATGATGAAACAAGACTCCAGTGTTTGTGTGTGGGACCAGTTACAGACTTATTCAGATTAAATCAGTCCGCAAGTTGTAGAAACTGGCTAACTAAAGGCTTTGATGGACAACAGAAATGGATATTAAAATCACTATGATTAAAATCTTATCTGAGTTGTTCACAATCAAAGACAGAAATACCGAAAATTCACCCTGATACAGTGGTGTGAAAAAGTGTTTGCCCCCTTCCTCATTTCATGTTCATTTGCCATGTTTGTCACACTTAAGTGTTTCAGAACATCAAAACAATTAAACAATAGCAAGGACACACAAGTAACACAAATGCAATTTGTAATGAAGGTGTTTATTATTAAAGGTGAAAAAATCCAAACATCATGGCCCTGTGTGGAAAAAGTGATTGCCCCTAAACCTAATAACTGGTTGGGCCACCCTTAGCAGCAACAACTGCAACCAAGCGTTTGCGATAACGTGCAATGAGGCTTTTACAGGTCGGAGGAATTTTGGCCCACTATCTTTGCAGAATTGTCCTAATTCGTTACGTTAGAGGGTTTTCGAGTATGACGGCCTTTTTAAGGTCATACACAAACATCTCAATAGGATCAGGTCAGGATTTGGCTAGGCCACCAAAGTCTTCATTTTGTTTCTAGCCATTCGGTGGTGGACTTGCTGGTGTGATTGGATCATTGTCTTGCTGCAGAACCCAAGTTCGTTTCAGCTTGAGTAACAACAGATGGTCGGACATTCTCCTTCAGGATCTCTTGGTAGACAGCAGATCATAGTTCCTTTTATCACGGCAAGTCTTCCAGTGTCGAAGCAGCAAAACAGCCCCAGACCATCACACTCACCACACCATATTTTACTGTTGGTATAAGTTCTTTTTATGAAATGAGTGTTCCTTCTACGCCAGATACTTGGACACACACCTTCCAAAGAGTTCCACTTTTGTTCTCATCGGTCCACAGAATGTTGTCCCAAAGTCTTGGGGGTCATCAAGATGTGTTGTGGAGAAATTGAGACGAGCTTTGATGTTCTTTTTGTCAGCAGTGGTTTTCTCCTTGGAACTCTGCCATGCAGGCCATTTTTGCCCAGTCTTTTCTGATGGTGGAGGCATGAACGCTGACCTTAACTGAGGCAAGTGAGGCTGCAGTTCTTGGACGTTGTTGTGGGGTCTTTTGTGACCTTTGGATGAGTCGTCGCTGCGCTCGGGGTAATTTGGGCGGCGGCCACTCTGGGAAGGTTCACCACTGTTCCATGTCTTCGCCATTTGTGGATAATGGCTCTCACTGTGGTCTGCGTGATTCCCAAAGCTTTGAAATGGCTTTATAACCCTTCCAGACTGATAGATCTCAATTACTTCTTTCTCAATTGTTCTCTGAATTTCTTTGGGTCTCGGCATGATGTGTAGCTTTTAAGGATCTTCTGGTGGACCTTACGTGTCAAGCAGCTCCTATTTAATGATGCCTTGATTGGAGACAGGTGTGGCAATAATCAGCCTGGGTGTGGCTAGAGAAATGAACTCAGGTGTGGACAACCACAGTATTAGTTGTTTTAACAAGGGGGGCAATCACTTTTTCACACAGGGCCATGATGGTTTGGATTTTTTTTCACCTTTAATAATAAACCACTTCATTTACAAATTGCATTTGTGTTACGTTTGTGTTGTCCTGACTATTGTTTAAATTGGTTTGATGTTCCAAACACTTAAGTGTGACAAACATGCAAAGGAACAGGAAATGAGGAAGGGGGCAAACACTTTTTCACACCACTGTATATACACCCCTGACAGTGGATCGGGAGAAATAAAAAAGTCACAATCACCAGGGGAGAAATCAGTGAAAGGGCTTAGATCACCAACATGCAGCCAAGTTTCCGTGATAGAAATGATAGAAAGAAATAATTTAAAATGAGCCTGAGAACAAACACACACATTCACAGCCCCTTATGCTCAATAACCCACTTGTACATTCATTTACAAACATCAAACAACAGATTGGTGGTATATCAGAGAACTTTTAAATACATTCAGGGAAAAGGCTTTCTACATGACACACTCTCTCTCTTTCTTCTTGCTTGTCACATTAAAAGTGAACAATACTGTTTAAAAATATGAACAATAAAGCGTAACATGCTAACCTTTGTCTTGTTTGTCAAGGTATGTCAGCTAAGCAGCGAAACAGTGTAGTACTAGATTGACTAGTAGACTCTTTTTTTCTTATCAGACTTATAATGCTTGGACTAACTAGTTCTACACTGCAATACTAGAACTGTGTCTTTATTTCCATTTCCTATAAAAAAAGACTAAGAAATGCTGAGGTTTTTGATTTTTTGCCTGACATGCAGTAATGCACCCAATCATGAATGTATCAACTTTCTTTTAAAGGTCATTTTACAGGGATCTTCTTTAAAACAACTCAGCAGGAAAAATTAACAAGACTAGGTTGAAACCTCGTATATGGATTTTGTATGGTCAATGTGCTAAATTGTGGCCAAAGTGTTATAGATCGGGTCTACAATGTGAATTCTTGGATATTAGTTATATTGTTTTTATAGTTTACTAAATTAGTATATTACACAATATGGTTAGGACACAATGGATGTATTTGGGGTATTTCACAGTGTTGACAATTGCCATTTCAGTGTAAAGTCTTTGAATTCCACATTGCTATGTGCTTATCTGGAGGCAGATGATGTAAAAAGAGGCAGCTTTTGTCACCAACCAATCCACCCTCACCCCATCCTAAAAATCAACGTATGCCAACTCTGCAGCTCAACAGACTGTGGAGAGGTCACAGAGGGGTAAGTGGCTGTGGCTTTGCCCCCCATTTAGCCATAGACTATAAAAAACAATGGCCGAAGATTCCGGGCCTGAAAAGTGAAGCCAACGTAGAAGCGCCTTAAGCTCTGGGTAGCCTTAAGCATGCACGGAGACGTTTCTGCTTGATGCATTGTTCGTTGCAGTATTCTTTGAAACACCAGAGGGCGTACAAACAAAATAATCTGTGAATAAGCAAGAAGTAGAAGACAAGAAGAAGGTTGTTGGAAGTGTTAGGAATACTTTCCATTAAGGCGTTTTTAAGCTTTGACAAAACAATCTCTCTTGTATTTCCACACTCTTCAGAGAATTTTTCTTTTCCCAGTGTGGTGTCTCTCTTTGGCCACATACTTTAGGCTGATTTCACAGCCATTTCTCAGGATCCAAAAACGAGTTGCAGTGAACACAAAGATTGAAAGTCTTTTACTTGACTAGCAAGGTGAAGTAGGCTAAAATGTCCAAACATTTGATGAGTGCACGTCTTCTGGAGCAGCTTCTGCAACTGCAATAGAAATAGTTGGCTATTATCCCCTTCGTGATTTCCCAGTGACTCCCCTGAGGTTCCCCTGATGAAATGGCTGATTGCACAGTGATTTCTCAGACTCATGGAGAAAACTCATGGAGTTGGGTCCATGAGTTTGAGTTAGTTAGCTACTGCTAATAAAAACGGCTAGTGACAGTTGTCATTTAATTTTGGAAATTAACCATCACCAGTTAGAAATGAGTGAAATGAGTGTTCTGTTGCCGGACATTTTTGAAAGTCACTCCGAGAAGGAACCGTCAAGTGACACGCACTCATACACACGCAAGCACATACACACACACATACACACACACACACACACACACACACACACACACACACAAATAAATTGTACAGGGTGGAAAAATAGAGAAAGAATTGCAGGGGGTACGTGCTAAAATGAAAAACTCAAATAAACAAGAAGTAGGTAAATGTTTGTCTGCTCACCCAGAATTTGATCAGGTAGAAAGCGTTTTGCGGGCCCTTGCCAAACAGCTCCTTGAGGCCACCCTTCTTCTCTGGGAACTTGTCATAGATTTGCCTGATGTCCACACATTCCAACAGAGGGTCGTTGTAGCTCGGACTGCTCTGGCTGATGTTCACAAACAGGTGCTTGTTATACTGAGGGGAGGGAAAACTTTGAATGAGGCAAGGATGTAGAAAGAGAAAGTGTACAAATGTGACCTGATCTCACCCTGGGTAAAACAACAGCAAAAGAAAGACTGAGAGAAGCAACATAGCGTAGATCGATAAACAGATCAGAGGGAAATTCCTTAATTCATTCAGTCTGTTGTTTTGGGTTTTTTTGGCCCACTACTGCAAATTAAATTTTCCCTTGAGAGACAAAAAAGGGCTGTACTGATCTGGTTTCTTGCTCTTATTGACAAAATCAAACAGGGCCAGAAACATGAGTAGTCAAGAGACCACACAGGTTGTAGCAACATCACGGTGTCCCCACATCTCAGAAATCACATGGTATCACATGAAGGTTTCGATCACTACTGGCACTACGGAGCACTGTGACTGTGAAAAAAAATATTATTAATGTATTTGGGAGCGTGTGGCTCTTGGAACATCAGGAGCAGAAAACCGAAGCTTCACTCCTGGCTGAGAGAAGCAGCTTCCAGCTGGGTGAAGAGTTCCACTGCGCTCCGCCTTACACTGTGACAGTCATGGATGTAAAATATAACCGGTGACAAAAACTGTCTCTGGTGACAGCAGGCTCTCTGATTCATGATTTGCCATACGGGCTAATGCTAGACTAGACGAATTGTGTGAAATGGTGTGTTTAACTTAAATAAGAAGTCACAATACAGCATGATTCCAGAAATAAGTTTTTTCAATGTTAGTTTACCTTGAGAGTCTACATGGTAACGTGAAATTTAACATCAAAAAAACTTAAACTTCATTATTTATATTATATTATCAACCTACTGAACATTGAAGTCTTTGAAGGTTAAAGTGTACTTTTTGTGTTTTTTGTTTTTTTTAAATAGATGAAAATTAACAACTGCTTCAAGAAATGACATATTTGCGCTTGCTGATGCTCTTGCTGCAGGGGATATAAAATATTTTAGTGTTGATCCATGTCAGAGAGAGAGAGAGAGAGAGAGAGAGAGAGAGAGAGAGAGACAGAGAGAGAGAGAGACCTATAGCATGATTTTAGAATATTTATGTTAATACCTATGTCAAAATTAGACAGACTGATTACTAAATTAGTAATACTTTAAATAAGTCTTGTCACAGCGTAGGACAGAACAGTGTTCCCGCTAACTAACATTAAAATGTGGCACTATGTTCCACATTTTAATAATAATTAATATTATTGGACTCTTCATTGCACTCATCTTTCTACATTGTTTCTGTTTAGAGTATGTATATATTAGTGTGTCTATATTAGTGTGTATATATTGTTTGTTTGTTTGTTTGTTTTGAATGTGTAAGCACATTGTGAGCAACTACGCTCCAAAAGGAAATTCCTTGTATGTGTCTTCATACCTGGTCAATAAAGCTGATTCTGATTCTGATTAGCTAACTAAACGTCCCTCCACTTTTGTGCCAAGACACAGCGTTGATAGCCGCCTTGGCAGGGAGTAAAGGGAGTTTGAAAGAACCACTACTACTGCCATTGTGGAAATACTGTATAGATGGAGCGAGTGACAACCAAGCATTTTCTACAAGACAACTTAGATGTTAATGTGCAAGGTTTTTCAATGACTCTTTTCACTGTGAATGAGCTCATGATGCTTTGTTGGTCCTTGATACTAAGCAGACAACAGGGGCTGATGGGCTGGACCCAGGTCTGTTGGTTCTTTTTCTAACTTTGTTCGGTGTTTCACTATGGGAATCGCC
>NW_022605612.1:425919-426570 GCF_008692095.1 Etheostoma spectabile | reverse complement strand
CAACTATGGAAGCTCCAATGACACCATATCTGTCTGTGACAGACAGGTCGAACTGTGATGGGGCCACGCCCCCTCATATAATCACAGTCGACCGGCTCCTTACAAATCATTCTCGCTTTCTTCCTGTGAAGAAACTATACTAAGCTCCCTCAGCGCTTCTGGGCTAGTTTGGTTGGTTATCTGCTAAACAGTTCACAGACGGACCGTTAAGGACCACGTCGCCGAACGCAGTTTTCCGACCCAGTCTGGATTTGTTGAGTAAGTACTTTGATTGAAGTTTTTACCTTGTAATTACACAGGTAAAGCAGTGTCCGCGTCACGACGAACTGTCTTTTTCTGCCGGCTAGTCGGTATTTGCTAACCGGCTGCTAGCGGTGTAACTCTTGTACCCTTTGGCTAACGCGTTACGGCGAGCCCCCCTGGGTGTTTGGTTAGCATTTACTTGGTAACCGAACCGAGTACCTGGAGTGAGCTAACGTGTTACGAAGGGCTAACTCTTTTGGTACAAGGTTAAAGTTAGCGCAGGCTAAACCCCGGGTGTTACTTTATCCGACAGGCTAACATGTTACGACGCACCTGTAAGGGCTGTATATTTACGCCGTCTTTTCTTCCTTTCCACTATGTCCTCAGCAGCAGCCGCCAAAGGGCCGG
>NW_022605612.1:425719-425898 GCF_008692095.1 Etheostoma spectabile | reverse complement strand
ATCCCGCCCGTGCCCCGCGTCATGCGGGGCATCCATATTGGGCAGGGACCCTCACCCAATGTGTATAGCCTGCATGGGCGCTAAACACGCTCAGTCGGCGCTGGCTGACCCCCAGTCGTGCACCCACTGCGCAGCTATGTCGGAGAAAATGCTGGAAAGACGGCTGAGAGTGGCAGTGG
>NW_022605612.1:425608-425709 GCF_008692095.1 Etheostoma spectabile | reverse complement strand
AGGACCCATGTCTGTCGGGAGCCACCCGCAAGGCCGCAAGCAGCACCCATCAGCCGCGATTTGCGGCTAGCTGGGCGGACATGATGGACGAGGAATCCCCG
>NW_022605612.1:425374-425598 GCF_008692095.1 Etheostoma spectabile | reverse complement strand
CACTTTTCGAGGACCTCCTCGAAGTGGGCCCGGGCGATGAGGACTCGGATGGTGATGCAATCTCCGATCCCCTCGACATGGATGGAATGGAGGACGAGGAGGAAGACTCCACATTCCCCATCCCACAGTCAAGGCCCCCTAGTGCATCCGATACTGCTCCCCCAGCGGACAGTAACTTGTACGAGGTCTGTAAACGGGCAGCGGCAAAATTGGGAATACAATGG
>NW_022605612.1:425188-425355 GCF_008692095.1 Etheostoma spectabile | reverse complement strand
AGGGGGCGGTGAGAGACCTGTATGATGGCAAGAGGCTCCCACCAGCCCAGCCACCGGCGAAACAGCTTCTGCCGGCTGTGCCTGCCTGTATGAAGGAGATGAGTCGGTCCTGGTCCAGCCCTTTTAAGAGTAGGCTCCCAACCAAGGGCTGCTCTAAGCTGGAGATC
>NW_022605612.1:425004-425169 GCF_008692095.1 Etheostoma spectabile | reverse complement strand
GGCTGGCCGAACCCCCAGCGGTGGAGCCTTCAGTGGCTCACCACCTCCACCCAAACCGGCGCTCTCTCTCAGCCTCCCACAGCATTCCTCTGCCTAACAAGACAGAGCGGCTCACTGCCTCTATGTTTCAAAGGATGTACAGTTATGCAGCGCAGTCAGTCTGCT
>NW_022605612.1:424801-424994 GCF_008692095.1 Etheostoma spectabile | reverse complement strand
TAAATGCAATGACACTGCTGGCTGCATACCAGGCGGAAATCTCGGAGGACATGGGCCGCCAGCTGGACTCAGGAGCCCCTAACCCGGTTCTCTGGGAAGAATTCTGTGTGGTGAATGACCTGGTACTGCGCTCCTCACGGGGTGCAGTGCAGGGCTGTGGCCGTGTGATGGGGCTCGCAGTCGCAGGTGAGAG
>NW_022605612.1:424683-424791 GCF_008692095.1 Etheostoma spectabile | reverse complement strand
CTGAACCTGTCAGGCCTGAGTGACACACAGAAGGAGGGAGTCATGGACGCAACATATGACCCCACCAAAGGTCTGTTTGGCCCAGCTCTGGAGAAGATGAGAGAGGCC
>NW_022605612.1:424098-424673 GCF_008692095.1 Etheostoma spectabile | reverse complement strand
CACCCTCAGAAAACAGGAGGGTGAAACCTTCGACCTCTGCCTGCCCCGGAGGCACACACCCCGTCCCCAACAGGGACAGAGAGGTAGCTTTGCGGCGCCGACAGCAAAGGTAGCGCGCGGAGCTACAAGGCCACAGAGGCAGGCCACTGGTCCACAGGCTGGCCAGCAGTCTCGGTCAGACAATTCCAAGCCATGGGGGAAACACTCCTTTGCGGCTGTGGCAGCAAAGAATCGCCACTCCCATCCCGGAGAAGGGAAAAAGAAGCGGCCATCCTAACCCCCCCAGCTTCTCCCTCCACCCCTCCTACAAAGAGGAGGAAGGTTGGAGAGGTAGAGCGAAGCCCCGAGGTTTGTGGTTCAGGGGCCCTGGTGTTACACAGTTCTCCAGGGGACCCCTCTCAGTTTCTCTCCCTCTTCATCCAAGAGGAGGAGAGTCAGGGGCAGAAAGTGTTGAAGTGTCACCAAGCACTTTTACCATATTCAAAAGGGAAACAAATAAAACATGCATTTGCACTGCAATGCGACTACAAGGGTCCCCTATCAGTCCGAGCGGACAGATGGCGCGCATGCGCAGT
>NW_022605612.1:423386-424088 GCF_008692095.1 Etheostoma spectabile | reverse complement strand
GTTCTATCCACTGTTTGTCAGGGTTACAGACTACAGTTTGCTATGAAACCACCCAGATTCAACGGTGTGTTAGTTTCAATGGCAAAAGGGGATGCAGCACAAGTCTTGCAGGACGAAATAACATCCCTATTGAACAAACAAGCAATCAGAGCTGTGCCGAGCGAGGAAACGGATCAGGGGTTTTACTCCCGCTATTTCCTCATTCCCAAGAAAGGGAGCTCGTCGCTTCGCCCGATTTTAGATCTCCGTGTGTTAAACAGACATCTACGAAAATACACATTCACAATGTTAACACACAAAGTGCTCTGTTGTGCCAATTACGCCGGGGGAGGGGATTGGTTGTAACGATAGATCTTTACGATGCATTTCCACTTCGCATTTATCACGCAAACAGGAAATTTCTCCGGTTTGCGTATCAGGGCAGAGCCTACGAATACCAAGCCATCCCATTCGCGGGCTGTCATTAGCACCGAGGGTGTTCAACCAGGTGTGTGGAGGCGGCGCTGTCTCCGTTGAGGAACAGCGGTATCAGAATATTTTCGTACATAGCACGAACTAGCTGAGTTGGTCCACTCTCGGGAGCAGGCTGTCAGAGATTCCATTACGGTGATAACTCATCTCAGGGATCTGGGGTTCAACATAAACTGGGCGAAAAGCCGAGTAGAACCCACGCAATGTACGGAGTATTTGGGTCTCAAAATA
>NW_022605612.1:422978-423376 GCF_008692095.1 Etheostoma spectabile | reverse complement strand
CTTATCGCGTCACGCTATCGGAGGGGAGACTTGCGTCTCTGGGGTACTGCCTCTCCCTTTTCCGGCTGAGCAAAGCCGTGCCATTCAGATTATGCTTGCGCCTGCTCGGCCTGATGGCGTCAGTGGTGTCTGTGGTACACTTGGGGCTGCTAATGATGAGAGATTTTCAGTGCTGGGTGGTGGCATTACACATGTGCCCACGCAGTCACCTCAACCGAAGGGTGAAAATAACGCTGGCGTGCATAGCAGCCCACCCGTGGAGAGACACGGGGACTCTCTCTCTCCGCATCATTGTCCCGCTTGGGCGGTCCTGTCAGGATGGGGACGTTGTTGGGGAGAACAGTGAATGGCACATTGAGCCGAAGATTAGCCCAGGCTCACATAAATGTCTTGGAGCT
>NW_022605612.1:422608-422968 GCF_008692095.1 Etheostoma spectabile | reverse complement strand
TTTCTGGCTCTGAAACATTTCCTGCACTTTCTCCAGGGTCGTCATGTTTTAGTGAAAACAGACAATTCCACAGAGGTTGCATACATCAACCGCCAGGGCGGCACTCGCTCACTACAGCTACACAAGTTAGCTCGCAGGGTGATTTTGTGGAGCGGCGTGAGACTGCTGTCTCTTCGAGCAACACACGTGCCGGGCGTTTTAAACCGGGGTGCAGATCTCCTGTCACGGGGGAATCCTCTGTACGGAGAGTGGACTCTCCACCCATAAGTGGTGGAACAAGTCTGGCGGAGATACGGCCAGGCAACCGTAGATCTCTTCGCCTCGCAAGAAAACACACAGTGTCCAATGTTCTTCTCTCTG